>NW_006916312.1:0-4783 GCF_000464535.1 Endocarpon pusillum Z07020 | reverse complement strand
CCGCGAGGCGGAGGGGAGCGTTATCGCTGCGGTGGCCATTGCTGAGGCACTGGCTGGGATGGAAGATGGTAGATTCTTAGAGAGGCGCAGACTGTTGAGGTCTGTGTGTGGTATGGATGTTTGGAGATGTTTATGGCGGCGGTTCAATATTCTGTGTGTTCGAGTGGACGGTAGCTCCTTGTATTGCTGGCCCAGGATCCGGATCCATTTCCTGCAGGCGTGGGGAGCCGGGAGCGGGGAGCGGGGGACACGTTTCGGGGGTGGGGTAGTCAAGTTGGAGATTGACCAATGAAATGTGTGATGCCCTGCATTGCCTAAAACGGCAGGCGACTAGTTGGCGCCGACTTCGCTTTGATTTAACACCTTGCTTCAAACCTCACTGGAGAGTAGTATTCAATGACTCCCATGGAGCAGTTGCCGCTGTAACGGTAGAATTTGGGGACGTGGATTAGCCAACACACTGACCAAACTCGGAGAAGCTGCTTCCTGGGCAGGCTTCGTTTGCGACTCACTAACCAGCATCTAAGCTTTCATTCTTCAGCCCGGTTTCATCTCGGGGTCCGCAAATCATGTGTTTTACCTGTTGAGTACATTTCCTCCTGTTGGTGAGTCTATCTCTGACTTTGAAGATATCATCAGCGCGTTACCTGCTTCCTGAACGTGAGAGGGTATCCAGAAATGGATTGAGGGTTTATCATATCCTAACAGGAATCGTACGGCCAAGTCAGATAGTCTTCTTGGAATGTTGATTCCCACCCAACAAGTAAGTGACAAGATACAACAACCGTGAAAGAATGCTCTTCTCTCATTTTCCTCTGGCTCATCCCAAAGCCCCGGATCCCACTTCAGCTAAGTCATTGAGCTCTACCCGTGAATCTGGCCCATCCGTTACCAGTCCTCGAAACCAAGCGATTCTCTCCTTGTCTAGACCCAACCCATCCACAGAATGAAACCGCCAACTATGCCCAACCACTTAATCGCTATAGCTTCAGTGCTCACCCATTGCTCGCCACGACACTTGCCGTCGCCGTTGTCGTCGTGATGGATGTATTCGCCGTCGCAGCCGAGTTTGCTCCTGTAGATGACGGCAACGGGGAAGGAGAGGAGGTCGCATCAGCACCTAAACTGACACTCACCCCTACACTGTCACAGAGCTGTCGTGAAAACGCTTCGACTTCTGAAGAACCGTAAGACAGTTAGCGAAAAGTTGCATATCAGGTTATCTTTCCCCCCATTTGCGCCTCGTCTGATCAGCCCGAGACTGGTTCCTACCCCTGCACAAAGGGGGTATAGGGAACGCAGGGAGACGCACTTTGCAGGTCCTCGGCCGAGCATTGTTTCTGAACAACCGGCTTCAAATTGTCGATAAAGGACGTATGCTTGCAGACGCAGGCAATGTCGCCGAGTTGGCAACCTGTAGAACCGATGCTTGCGAACGCGGGGGTTTGCTTGAGAGTGGAGAGATTAGTTTGACCTAGTTTCTTCATTATCGGAGAGAGGGAAGGGGCCCATACAGCACAGGAGGGGAACTGAGATAGATCTTGGGCGGTGGTTGTGTTGAGAGGGAGATCAGGCAGAGTAAGCGGAGGAGAGTGGCACGGAGTAGTTGGGGATACATTATTTGTATCTGTAGACGGAATGACGTTCAGTAACACAGATGTAAGACAAATCTTCTCTGGAAATATGCTTGCTAGGAAGCTGGACGAATGCGAAAGCAATATGTCAAAGCAAGAAATTTGCTGTGGGGAGTAGAAGGATATGAATACTGATATGAATATTAACCAAATGAGTCGGAGATTAGTTACTTTTCTCTGTCCATGTGAGCAACTAAGTATGCAAGCACACATGGAAACACAGTCTAAAAGTCATACCCATGCTAGATATCCTGGTAGAAGTAGCCTTGGAATCCGGCTGTGCTGCGCCTAGGTTGCCTTCTTATGTCAAAGGTCATGCGAGCGAGATTAAACTACGGTCTGGCAACAATAGGCAGCATTAATCAAAGGAGAAAGTGGCTGCGCCTACCACAGTGTATCAATGTTGAAATGTCATATTGTCCCAGATGGGGTCATAGTCCATGTTCGGAGCTTTGAATTCGTAGGAGGATCTCTTTCGAAAGCTTTATACTATCAAACATGAGAAAGTTGAACTTATTTCCATAGCAAGCTGAAACGTGACCTCTCTGGCAGGGTTGAGCAGAATGAAGGAGGTTTGCCCTGGTCAGCTGACGAGGTTCAACTCTTCTTCTTCAGGCACAATCATACATCCTCGGTTGTCACGGCAATATCCTCCTGGACCATGATCGATAACACACTCTTGCCTCTCCCATACAACAACCACGACTTTCTCTTTGATTCTTCAGCCATATCATGCATAGACTGTGAGTTGCCTGGAGGTTTCAGACCCTTTAATTCCGAACTAGGAGAGTTATTCGACGAAGAGCATGCCAGGACAAGGCGTTTGAGATGTGAATCAAAGGTCTTAGTAGCTAAGCCGTGCCAATCTCTAGATAGAGTTTATTTCGGTTGGACAAGCTAGTAGAGTCAGTAAGGGATACATCAATCAAGTGTGCTTCGAAACCCACAAGCGCTGTCCTTTTGGCGGAGTGGTTGATGTATGCCTTTTCTAGTAGGGCCCAGAAAGCCGCGACAAAAACCATTTAATAAACTAAATTACATGCTTGTTGGCAAATACTTAAACCAGAATCCGTGCTTTCGTTAAATCAAATCAAGACTATGAAATTTGACAAATTACTAGTAGTTAGACAAGAGCCTTGTCAGAAATGTCTTTTATTATTTCAGAAATTTAAGGTTATATTTGATTTAAAAAACATAAGTCTTGGCGCAATCTCTTGGTGAGACAAAAATCCCATTTGACAAACAAGTGAAATTAAATCAAATTAACCTCTGTGACCATTGCACCTAACACATCCCGGGCGACAGTGGTTTGGCATCATCGGAGCCGTGATCATGTGCAAGATCTGGCAGACATGGACCGAAAGACCATACCAATTGTTTAGGGCGAGGGAGCAACCAGATACTCTGCCGCAGGAATGATCTTCGTCTGGTCTTTGCTCTGCCTTACTTATCTACTGGGATCTCAACTCTTTATATGTTCTCTGCCTAGGCTGTTCGGCCTAGGTCTCGCCATATCGATTGTTCGCCACAACAGCGTCGCTGCCGATAAGCTTGCTTTGGAACTCTGGTGCCTCTGGATAATTGTATTTTTTGCCCTGCCATAATACACTAAGTCGTCACATCCCAACTTTCTAATGCCGGCAAAGTATCCTGATGAACTGTGCTGACTAATCAAGTGGATGGTGTATAAATAGCAAGTTGTTCTATCTAATTCAGTACGAGAGGCGTGTATTTATACATACAAAGCTGCTATATCAAGCGAAATAGCGCGAAACGCAAATACCAAAAATATATACAAGATTAATACAAAACGCGTAACGTGGTTCATAAGCAACCCGCCCATACAAGCAACCCGCCCACTTTTCTTCTACATCGCGACCTTCTGACTATCGTACGCAACCACAACACAAGAAAATCAATTATCTTCTACATCGCTATCTTCCTCAGATGTCTCTTCAACCTCCTGACAGGTTCGTATATTATGGTTGGTCTTGCCACATCTCCCACAACGCTGTAAGCCTGATGACCTAGTCTGGGCGACACCCTCTTCTACCAACCTTCTACTCAACTGCAGTCGTACAATCTCTTTCTGCTTGATTAAACTATGTGCATCCTCTATAGTAAGTGCACCTCTAGCTTGTACGTGTGTCTTTTTAGCCCTCTGACGCTTTGTAAGGGCCTTATTAGCCTTGTAAAGTGTATAGACCTTCTTATACAAAAGGATTATTTAATAAGTAATTAGCTCTGTACCCTTTACTAATTGCTTTATAGCTAAAAAAACACTAGTTAGAGAGCTTCCTTAATATCTAATAATCTGATTTTATATATGCTTTAATTATAAAATAATATTATTAGAATTATATAATATTTAAGAGACTTATAAATTAGCCTAAAAAGAAGAAGGTCTAATTAATATTAGTGTTTATAACTTAATGACAAAGAATAAACTTAGGTTAAAAAGATATGTAAGAGAAAGCTAGCATAAGGCTGACTAGCAGGCTTAAGAAATAAGCTAAAAGAAGACCTTATATAGAGTTATAATATTTAATCCCTCTTTAGAGGAAGCTAAACTACCTTAGAAATAAAAGAATAATAAAACGTATAATATAAACTTAAAACCTTAAGATCTTATAATATAATATTAATAAGTCTTGTATAAAGGTCTTTATAAGCTTAGTAGCTTTATACAATATTATAGTAGTTTAAGAACTATAAAGAAACCTATTTAATGCTATGCTATATAATCTTAAGCAGAGCTTATTTTACATAAGTGACTAAAGACACAAGGATTCAAGAGTAAGTATATATATTAATAAGAGAATCTATATAAATAAGTAATTAGAAACATACTATTCAAAAGACCTTATAATAATTACTTTATAGGTCCAAAATAAACTAATAAATCTAAATATAGACCTTATATAGATAATTAATATTTATAACGTATACTATTATTAAATCACTTATTTAAAGGCATAAGAGACTAAAACTCTTTATATATTAAGAGAAGCTCTTAAGATGCTAAGAAAATAAATTGTTATAAAGGACTTTAATCTCTATCACCTAAGATAGAGTAGGCCCTTTTACCTTATATAATATAAGTTGGCTAATACCCTTTTTAACATTATATAAGAGGCAGACATAGACCT
>NW_006916311.1:3061-6841 GCF_000464535.1 Endocarpon pusillum Z07020 | reverse complement strand
TCCTTAATCTGTAATCTTAATAGTTATGTTTTTATAGTAATCTGACTTTATCCTTTTTTAATAAGTAATCTATTAGTTAGCCTTAGCTAATAAAGGTTCTTTTTATCTCTTATAAGAGTTTGATTTCAAAGTATATACTTTTATAAGATATAGTTCCTTATAACTTTTAAATTTATTATAATCTTTGCCTTTTTATTATTTAGAAGTATATATAATATTATATATTACAAGTAATATACGTCTAATATCATGATTATTTATAATCTTTTTTTGTGTCCTTTAGATTATCTTTTTAAAGGACTTCCTAGTTTTTTGACTCTTTTAGTGCCTTATAAGTATGCATTTCTATAATCTAGTATCTAAGTATCTTGTAATAAGGAGTTTGTACCTCCCTAATATTTACTACTAGATAAATATTCAAACTTTCTTTTTCCTCTTTAATGTAGTTCCTAAAATATATATATCTCTTATACTCTTTATAGTAAGGGTATAACTAATTTAAGTATAAAAAGTATTTATAAAGTTCTTACTAAGTATAATAATCTGAAACTGTAGCAAAAGATTTCTTGACTTTAGCAGGTTCTACTCTTCTTAAATTAAATTCCTTAACGTCTTTATTATTTTTAATTTCTTCTTGTATTAGGCTCTAGGTGATAGTTTCTTATCTGTGTTTAAGTTCGTTTAGCGTAATACTGTCTTAAAGGTCTCACTTATCTGACTCTTAATATATATAAAATTCGTCCTTATTACTTTTAATTTCTTCTTAAGTTAAGTGTTATAGCTGTTATGCTTGTTAGCTACTAGCGCTAGAGCCGCTAGATATTAATTAGCACTATATATTAGTAAGGGGCATGCTCGCTATATAAGAGCGACCCTAGTGCCATCCTTATCAGCTCTGCAGTCTTAGGATAACACTCAACATAGGCTGAAGATCTTGCGTACTCGTTACCTGCTTCTAACGTGATACGTAACATTATCCTAAGACTGCCCTTTGACTAGAAACGGTCGTTAAACTATCGACTACAAGAGATCTGTATCTCTAGACCTGTCGCCAGCTCATTCTAGGTCGGTGTTGTTACAGCGCCTCCCAGTAAGGGAAGGTTGCCCGAGCCACACAGCCCAGAGCTAGGCACTAGGCTTGGACACTAGGACAAGACTACCCGGATTGTTGCTCATGGACAGCCAAGACTGAGCATACTTAGGTTGCTCACCTCTGCTCACTACTGAGCACCACTGAGCACATGCAGGTTGCTCACCTCTGCTCACCACTGAGCAGGACTGAGCATACGAATCTCTTATCTATATAAGCACGCTCCTTTCGCAGATAGTCAGATAGTTCTTCTTACTCCGTAGTCAACTCATGTTATCAGCTCGTACCTAAGTTGAAGACATTCTAGTATTATTCACTGCACTTCCTGTTCTATTAAACCAACCCTTTGGACCTAGCTTCCAGTTGAGACTTGTCTTAACCAGTTGAGCCCTAACAGGTGTTAACATTCGAGGTCGGACTCGAGTTTAAAGCAAGCCTCTCTGACACCCTCTGCGCCCTTAACAAGGTTAAAGAAGACAAGGAGATTCGGACCTCTGAATTTAAATAAGCGGGATCCTCGTACCTAGCGAGTAAAAGAACAGGGCACCCTGTACGCATATATATAATAACTCTGTAGTTAAGGCGAAGTATAAATATAGAGTCGACATACTCTAGAGCTGTCGGACAGCTGCCCTGTTCAAAAGGGCCACTAACCTTTTCCTTACCTTGATAATTGCGACACCCTTTGAAGTCTTGTCGCCTTTCCTTTTTTGACTTACGTGACACTCTATTAGAGCTGGGCTACACATTAATAATAGTGACACTAACTAGTAACTAGTCGCTAATACGTGAGAATATAAAGGCAGCCCCTTAGACTATATTTAATATAGCTGCCTTCGACTTATCTAGCCTAGCTAGGACTAATAACTCTGTTCCCTTCTGACTGCTAATAACACTGCTGCTATATCCACTAGCGCCTTTAAAGAGACTGCCACTATAGCTAACAGTGCCTTTGACCTTAACCTTAACCTTATCGCTAAGGAATCTCAAACTATTGTAGCCCTTATCTTTACTACGCTAACTAGGTCTGATACTGAACCCTCTTAAGCTACTATTATAAGTAAGGATAAAGGTGTGCTAGCTAATAAGAAACCCTTAACTAAGTAAAGAATATAATATAGTAAGATAAAGAAGTTTAAGAAGCTAGAATTATATTATAAAAATAATAAGGCTGTCCTGGATAATCTTAAGGCTATAATTAATAAAATTAATTATAGAGTTAAGCATAAAATAAAGCCTATATATAAAAAAATAATAATAGAAATCTGTATATAATGTTAACGCGTTATAAAAGTGAAATAAGCTAACATTATAGCTACTAAGAATAAGCTTAAGCAAGAAGTACTAGTGTTAAGAGAGGAGTGTAAACGGCTATAAGAAGAACTAGCTGACACTAAGTATAATCTTGTTATAGCACAATCAAATGCTACGTCTACGCCTCCTACAGTATCTCTTAACGCTAAGCTTTATAAGGAAGGATACTTACGATAAGGGTTAATCAGGGTCACAAGGGATAGCTACTAAGAATAAGCTTAAGTAAGAAGTACTAATACTAAAAAAGGAGTATAAATAGCTATAAGAAAAACTAGCTAATACTAAGTATAATCTTATTATAGCATAATTAAATACTATATTTATACTTCCTACTTTTATAACTATACTTATAAAGTCAAAGCGTTCTGTAAAGAAGGCAGAGCCATCCATCACCCGGCCTAAGAACGCCACGCGTTGGGATACGTCGGTGCCCATGGCATCAGTGGCAGTTGTGGCCCCCTTTGATACAATCATAGAGGCCGGCGTTGATGCTGTTGTGTCGGGACAGCGTCAGAGATTAGAGGACTGGGTGAAGGTTGCCGTGGGAAGAGATAGGCCTTACTACTAGTAGATACTGGTAACTATGTAACAGGAGGATATGTTAGATCAGTGTGCTGTGCTATTGTTGTGCTGTTGCTCTGCTGCTGTTCTGCTGTTGTTTTCTTATTAGACATAAGGATATATCAAGCCTTCTAGAGGGGGGGGATAATGTTACAGCTGCTATACTTGTTGGCCGCTAGTGCTAGGGCTGCCGGGTATTAATTAGCACTACAGGTTAGTAAGGGGCATGCTCACTATATAAGAGCGACCCTAGTATCATCCTTATTAGCTCTGCAGTCTTAGGATAGCACTCAACATAAGCTAAAGATCTCGTGTACTTGTCGCCTGCTTCTAATGTAACACGTAATATTAGACTTTAAGTAATAGTTTTTTATTTATATTTAAGTTTGTTTAATATAATATTATTTTAAAGGTCTTGCTTATCTAATTCTTAATATATATAAAATTTACTTTTATTATAGTTTAAGTATTTCTTCTTTTTATAAAACTTAATTATAAATATTTTCTCTTATTATTTAAGTATTATATTTAAGTTATATATAATATATTTGTGTTCTGATACTAGTTTATAATTCTTATTAAAGTATTTAACTTATATCTATAAATTTATTAGTATTTAGATGTAATTTAGTTTCTTAATCTTTAAGACCTTTATATAATTCTTTATAGCTTTAGGTTTTAGTTCTTTATTATTATTATTTGCTTTATACTTTAATTTATTATTATTATATATAAAAAGAATATTAAGTAACTAATATAATATAATCTACTCTAAGGCGATATAATAAAAGCTTACTAGTAATAGCTTTATTAAA
>NW_006916311.1:0-1913 GCF_000464535.1 Endocarpon pusillum Z07020 | reverse complement strand
ATATATAGCCCTTTAAAGAAAGGTAACTATATATAATACTTTTTTTTTATTTGTGTTTACTACTTATACATAAAATAAGAAGTTAATTCTTAATTAGTTTAAGAATTCTTAAAGTCTTTTTTTATCTTTATAAAAGAGGTCTAATAATGCAACTTTAAATTATGCGTTTCTTCTTTAGTCTTTAATAGTAATAGTACTTATTAGTCTTAAGGTAACTAATATAGTATATACCTTAAGTAATATATATAATATCTGTTCAATTATACTTAGTATTCTTAAAAGTAATAGTTAAAGTATTAAGGCTTAACTAATTAAGACAAGTCTTAACTAGAAGCTAGGTCTAAAGAGTTAACTAAATAAAATACCTTCTATAGATTAAGACGCCTTACACATATTAATTAAGCATATAAAGAAAGCAATAGATAATTCATTAGTTCTTCTAGTCTTTATAACACTTATTTATTTATTTAATTCTTACACTAATATAGTCCTAGCCTAAGGCTGGTCTATGCAGGGGATACGTACAATTAAAAGCAGTTATAACTTTTAATAACAAATAAGAACAAACGTAAGGAAACCTTTCTAGGGAAAAAACCTTACCGCCAGTGAGTGGACGAGTTCTTTGGGGCGCTTCAACAGTGTGCATAGAGCTCTGTAGCTGCAGTGTAGTTAGGCGCAAAGTTATTCAGCCGCAAACGAGAACTGAGGGAGGGCCCTAGCCTTTATTAGCCAAAGCGTTACTATCTTAAGGGCCTTTGGATCGTCAAGGAGACGGCGGTAATCTATCGTGCCAGCGGCGGCGAGCATCTTGTGTCTGTCTGAGAGCAGCGGGCAGTCTATAACCACGTATTAGGCAGTCTGTCTTCTCTAACCGCACCCGCAGGATGGTGAGGGGATGTCTGAGTCTTTATAGCACTAGTTAATAAGAATTAAATATATACAGCAGCATTTATACTAATATTAGCAGTTACCTATAAAGAAGAAAAAGCCTTCTGTATAAAGAAGAAGGCTAAGCATTAAGAAGTCCTTAAGAGAAGAAAACTTAGGAAGAAAGATACTAAGACCTTAATAAAGGAACTAATATTAAGATTAAGGCTCTAAAGGATTAACTTTATAATAAAGAAGAGATTATTCAGAACCTCTATAACAAGGTTACAATAATACTAAAGCCGCAAGTCTAGATAAAGTCTTCTTTAGAAACTCTGATAGAATAAGAATCGCTGCCTTAAAGGCAAGTCTTATTAGAAGTAACTCTAAGCCCTTTAATAGTGCTTAGCCTGAAGACTAAGAAGCTGCTTTATCTAAAGGTCTTTAAGGATAAATCTCCTTAGAAGTTTTGCTCTTAGTTATTAGTTATAAAGATAGAGTTTATAATTAATATAGCGCTTTTTCTAATAAAGGTATTTAAGGTTGCCTATATATAATTATGTATAAGTAATAATACTTAGGAATTACTTAAGTTATATTTTAAAGACTTTAAGAAGGCCTAGATTTTAAATATATTTATAAACTTTTTAACTTAATTTAATTCTTTATTTTAATAAGAGTCTACTTATAAATGTTAAACAGGTATACGGATTAGAAATAGCTATTAACACTATTAATAGTCACAACTTGTATACAGAGTAAGATTATAGTGCATCTAGATACCAAGTGCAGATCCTACTAGCGCATAGATCACATAGTATATCCTATGTCACCACTACATGAAATCCTGTACTATACCTAATTAAGAATAACCTAACTAGGCAATATTTAGCTATATATATATATAGTTAAATAATACAGACTATAGTCTGCTAATTAGTATATATTCTTAATACTCCTTCTTAAGCCGAATTAGCTTGTGACTTGTTCTAAGATCTTGTTAATCCAAGTAGAGACACATAGTTATTAAATAGTAGTCTAGTAAG
>NW_006916310.1:0-4970 GCF_000464535.1 Endocarpon pusillum Z07020 | reverse complement strand
ATTATATTCTTTACAGAGTTAGCTATATATATTAGTTTTTTGTACAAGATTAGCCTACTATCTTGTATTTTGAACACTAGGTAGTTTTTAGGTTTCTTCTTAATTTTCTTTGCTAATCTGTCCTTTTAATATATCTTGATAAGCTATCTCTCTTAATCTTAATCAGAGATTATAAAAGTAGTTATAAGTACTAAATTATTATATCTTATTAATTTATCTAGGTTTAATTATAATATTAATCTAGATAGTACTTTAGTATCCTTAGAGTAATCTATATATTTGTTAAGCGCATCTACTTTTGCATTATTATTTTCTTTTCTGTAAGAGATCTTTAAGTTATATCTTGATAATGTTTCTGATTATCTAACTTGTCTTTTGTTAAGTTCCTTAGTTGTAGTAAAGTAAAGTAGATTCTTATAATTTATATATATCTTTACTAGGTACTTAAATCCTTCTAAATATATATACTATTTGTCAAATATTATTATAATAGCTAAGAGTTCTTTATTATAGATCTTATAATTAAGTTCTGCTAGAATCATCTTTCTTAAGTAGAAGGCAACTAGCCTTAGTCATCCTTCGTCATCTAGTTAACTTATACATATTCCTATAGCATAGTCTAATGTATCTGTTTCTAGGACTATTTGCCTTTTTAGGTCAAATGTTACAAGTATAAAAGCGGATGTAAATCGTCTCTTTAACTCCTAAAATAAAGACTCTGCTTTTATTCCCTAATAAAAGAGTTGATCTTTCTTAGTCATCAAAGTTAGTGGTGCTGTAATCTTTAAGTACTCTTTAATGAACCTCTTATAGAAGTTTGTAAATCTAAGGAAAGATTATATTTCCTTAATATTCTTTGGTTAAGGCTAGTCTTATACTGCCTTAACTTTAGATTTGTTTATTTAGATTCTACTTATGATTAAGATATAATCTAAGAACTTTACTTTCTTTTTATAAAATTTATACTTCTTTAGTTTGATTAGGAGATGTGCCTTCTTTAGAGTATAAAGTACTTGCTTTACATAGTTCTTATATTCCTCTTCTGTTTTTGAGTAGATAAGGATATTATTAAGATATGCTATAATAAAGATGTCTAAGAATTCTCTTAGGACATTATTAACTAAGGCTTAGAATGTTGCAGGTACATTTATTAACCTGAATAGTATAATAAGATATTTATAGTGACTATACTATGTATAAAATACAGTCTTTTATTCCTCTCCTTCCTTTATTCTAACTAGATTATATGCTCTCTATAGGTTAAGCGTTATAAACTATTCTGCTCTGTAAATCCTGTTATAAAGTTCTGAAATAAGTAGTAATATGTATTAATTCTTAATTATAATTATGTTTAGCTATCTATAATTTACATATAATCTTAACTTTCTGTTAGATTTTAGTATAAACAATATTAGGTAATCAGCTAAAGATATTAAAGGTCTAATAAATCCTTTTTTAAAGTTTTTATTTAAGTATTCTTTAGTTTCCTTTAATTTTCTTTTTAAAAGTTAATATATTAGTTTGAATACTAGTTTAGTTTTAGGTTCTAAAAGTATCTTATAGTCCTAAGGTTAATGTTTAAGTAAGGCTATACTTTCCTTGTCTTTTTTAAATAACTCCTTAAATTCCTTATATTTTAATAAGTAGTTATTAAGACTGTCTAAAGCTTCTAAGGTTATAAGTTATATTTATATAGCCTTAGTAAAGTGTGTTTATATATTAGGTATCTTATACTTATAATTATAGAATATTAATATATATAACTTTTAATTAATTACTAAGTTATAATATATTAATTAGGGTTTCTTTAGTATAATTATAAAATATTAATATATATAACTTTTAATTAATTACTAGATTATAATATATTAATTAGAGTTTTCTTAGTATAATATTATATTTAATCTAAGTAACATTTATTATTATTTCTTTATAATAATCCTTAATTTATAATCTTAATAGTTGCGTTTTTGTAATAATCTGATCTTATTCTTTTTTAACAAATAATTTATCAGCTAGCCTTAGCTAATAAGAGTTTTCTTTGTCCTTAGTAAGAGTTTGATTCTAAAGTATATACTCTTATAAAATGTAGTTCTTTATAGCTCTTAAATCTATTATAATCTTTGCCTTTTTGTTATTTAGAAGTGTGTATAATATTATGTGTTATAAGTAACATGTATCTAATATTATCGTACATTTAATATTATAATTATTTATGACCTTTTTTTATGTCTTTTAAGTTATCTTTTTAAAGAACTTCCTAGTTTTTTAACTCTTTTAGTGCCTTATAAGTATACATTCTTATAATCTAGTATCTAAGTATCTTGTAGCAAGGAGTTTGTACCTCTTTAATATTTACTACTAGATAAATGTTTGAACTTTCTTTTTCTTCCTTAGTATAATTTCTGAAATATATATATCTCTTGTACTCTTTATAGTAAAGGCATGACTTATCCAAGTATAAAAAGTGTTTATAAGGTTCTTATTAAGTACAGTAATCTAAAACTATAGCAAAAGGTTTTTTGACTTTAGCAGGTTCTGCCCTCCTTAAATCGAATCCCTTAACATCTTTATCGTTTTCGATTTCTTCCTGTGTTAGGCTCTAGGTGATAGTCTCCTACTTATGTTCAAGTTCGTTCAGCATAATATTGTCTTGAAGGTCTCGCCTATCTGACCCTTAATATGCGTGAAATTCACTTTTGTTATAGTCCGGGCATTCTTTCTTTTTGCAAAACTTAATCATGAATGCTTTCCCTTATTCCTTAGGTATTACATCTGAATTATATGCAATATGTTCATGTTCTGCTGCTAGTCTGTAGTCTTAATTAAAGTATTTAACTCTTGTTTATAGATTTATTAATAATTAGATATAATTTAGTTTCTTAATTTTTAAGACCTTTATATAGTTCTTTATAGCTTTAGGTCCTAGTTTCTTATTATTATTATTTACTTTATACTCTAGTTTATTATTATTATATATAAAAAGAGTATTAAGTAACTAATATAACCTTAGTTTCTGTAAGTACTATTCTATATTATTTTTATCGCTTAAATATATAATATAGTTATTATTATAACAAGTAGTCTAAGATAGCAGATTATATAGTATTTCCTTAAGGTCGTCTTTCTTGCTTATAGATTTCTTATCTGCCTAGTTCTTTCTTTAAGGCTTATGACTTTCTTCTTTCAGAATTCCTTTTATAGCGCTTAACTCTTAATTCTTTTTATACTCTTTGACATAGTGGCCAGGCTTTCTGTACATTAGGTATAATCCTTTTTTGCGTTGCTCTATTTATTGTTCTCTAGAAACTCTTTACTTGCTCTTTTTATCCTAACGTTTCTTAAGTAATCTTAGTCTTTTCCCTTTCTTAGTTACGTCTAAGTCTATTAACATACTTTGTCCTATAAAGTAATGCCCTAAGATTCTATATTTTAGACATTGTGTATTAGCTTAGTATTATACTAGAAATGTGATATAATTTTTCTTCTAGCCTTTTTTAAGTTATCTTTTATAATTCCGGTTATCTATTTTGATCGCTATTTTGATCAAAGGTAATAATTTGCTTAGTCAGTTAATCTTGGATAGATTATCTTTTACTGAATTCTTTAGTCCTTTGTAAAAGATGGCTGCTAGTGTGGCATCCTCCTAGTCGACTTATAAGGCGATCTAGTGAAACTTGGAAGCGTAGTCTGCGGCGGATCCCTTCTGCCTTATGCATAGTAGGTCTTGTTCGGCTTCCTTAACTGTATCCACATCCCTATATACTTATTTAATCTTTATTACAAAATTAGCGAAACTATAGAAGATTTATTGTGTATCTGGTTCTTGATCCTCTAATGCTTTCTTGAGCTTGTCCTTAAGATAGGGTTTAAATTAGTCATGTGTAGCCCCTTAAAGAAAGGTAGCTATATATAACACTTTCTTTTCATCTGTATCTACTGCTTGTGCATAGAATAAGAAGTTGATTCTTAGTTAGTTTAAGAATTCTTAAAGTCTCTTTTGGTCTCTATAAAAGAGATCTAGTAATATAATCTTAAATTATGCGTTCCTTTCTTAGCCCTTAATAATAGCAGTAGGTCCTAAGGCTACTGATATAGTATATGCCTTAGGTAATATATATAATATTTATTTAACTATACTTAGTATTCTTAAGAGTAGTAATTAAAGTATTAAAGCTTAATTAGTTAAGACAAGTCTTAATTAGAAGCTAGGTCTAAAGAGTTAGTTAGGTAAAATAGAAAGTATAGTAAACAATACTAGAATGTCTTTAACTTAGGTATAAGCTAATAACATAAGTTAATTATAAAGACTATAAAACTATCTAGAAAATAAGTGTACTTATATAGGCTAAGAGATTCGTGCTTATGGCTGCTTACTTATAAGCGCTTATAAGCATTACTTATTAGTTCCTCCTTATAAATACCTTGCTTAAGGTTATCTCTGTATAAGCGTGTCCTTTCGCTAAGCCCCTTAGGCTTGGTTAGTTCTAGGGTCTCCTTATATAGGGTTTATATAGCCTCTAAGGCCTGTTAGTGCCTAGTGCGTTTATATACTATAATATGCGTATAGTTAAATAAGTAGCTAGAACACAACTATATAAGAAACGAAAAGATATTACTATCTTATATCTTTTTATAATATTTACCTAAAGAGATAAAAATAATATAAGTAATATAGAGCTAGTTACAGAAAATAAAAGAATAAAATAATATATAATAATGCTAGAGAAGTAAACTAATAAATAAAACTAATTAAAATATATCTTAAGAGATAAAGACTAAGAAGACAAAGACAGAAATAGTATTAGTTATTAGCATAATAAATACAGAATTATAAAGTGCTTTAAGAACACTTTCTTTAAGAATATAAAGATAAAGAATAAAAAGAGTATTATAAATCTTTAAGAATATTACTAACAGAGATAAAGAGCAATGATCTAATCTTAAGAAGAAGAGATAATAAAATATTA
>NW_006916309.1:2063-4851 GCF_000464535.1 Endocarpon pusillum Z07020 | reverse complement strand
AGTAGTTGACTTGTACAGCTCTTCTTCTCTGCTTAAAATATACCTAATTATCCTAAGTTAGTAGCTTAAAAAGAGAGTTATACCTATCTAATTATTTGCCTATAATATTAGCCTACGCTTTCGCCTACGGTTTTCCTTATAGTGCTGTATGCTCTAAGGTTGTTTAGGGCGCTTTATTAAGGCGGATAAATGCCACAGCCTTAAAAATAGCGTCTAAATAGCTTGCGTAGTTGCATAGTTGCGAATCTAGGATTTAGTTATACTATACAGCCAAATTTATGTGATCAGATTCCCTGTACTATAGCATAGAAATCTCTGCGCGCTAATAGCACTCTTTAATAATATAATATTAGTATTCTTTAATTCGAATAAGGCCTATCTTAGTACGGAATTATATAAAGGCGTCTTTAAAGAGTGCCTTAGTAAGTCTGTTAGTAAGTATATTCTTTATTAATACCTAGAAAGTCTGAATTTCTCCTTCTTCTTCTAATTAGCATATATAGTAATGCTAGATATTAATATACTTTATTTAATTATACTACTCAGGGTTTCGTATTAGTTTTAAGTAGCCTTTATTATCTTTATAGAGTATTATTATCACTTATTTTACTCTGAATTTGTTTAAGAGGCATTAAATCTATATAGCTTGTCTTATAACTGCTCTTATAGTTAAGTAATTAGCCTTTATGTTAGATGCTAATATTATTTTTTGCTTCTTAAATATCTAGAAAATAGCTGTACCATCTAGTAGAAATAAATAACTTGTTGTTAACTTTCTGTTATCTAGATCTCCTGTAAAGCTAGCATCTATATATTTGTATAGCTATAGCTCTTCTTAAGAAGTACTCTATATAATATAGTTAACTCCGAATTTAAGGCCTATCTTTACTGTCTTTTTAAGGTATTATAAGACTTTTCTTATAGCCTTAAGGTGCCTTATATATAAATCTGCGTATTATTAGCTAGTCTTGTGTATTACACTAAATATAATAACTTTCTAATTAGCATCTAATACATCTGAATATTAGTCTCTTTTATATCTTTTTCTTTGTCTAAGGCTATAAATATACTAGGCTTTATTAGTATAGCCATAATATTATAGTCTATTATACTCTTTATAATAAGAATCTCTTTTAGATAGATAGTCTAATTGACCTATAGCTATTAGCGAACTTTGTCTCTTCTAATCCTTATCTCTATAATTATCCTTGCTTCTCCTAGGTCCTTTGTATTAAAGTTCTGCTAGAGAAGGGCTTTGATTTAGCAGATGGCTTCTAGATCCTTTGTTATTAGTAGCAGGTCATTTATATATATACTAATAATTATTCTTTTATTACTAGATATCAGTATGCTTAGATTTTTGTTTAGCGTACTATATTTGTTGGCTCTTAAGACACTTATAAGCTTCTTTCTCTACTTTCTTACAGATTACTTAAGTCTGTATAGGCTCTTAATAATTCTACACGCCTATTAGTCTTTATTTAGCTCTTTCTTAAGTAGTACTCCTTTAGGGATCTGTATAAATATCTGCTTATCTTTTTCTCCTAACTTGCTAGCTAGATAGGCAGCAACTATATTCATCTAGTGTAGTTCTATATCTTTTGCTATAATAATAGTAAGAAACATCCTAAGGGACTCTCTTCTAATAGTAGGAGCAAACGTCTCCTTATAGTTAATCTTATAAACCTATAAGAAGCCCTGTATTATAAGCTGTACCTTGTATCTTGCTAACTAGCCATTCTTATCTCTCTTGATCTTAAACACTTATTTGTACCCTACTAACTTCCGGTCTTCTGGCAGCCTCTTAATTCTCTAGGCTTAGTAAGTGCTTAGGTTCTGCAGTTCTTTATCAACCGCATCTCTCTATTACCTATTATATACAGGGTCTGTCACCGCTTATACATAGGTCCTTAGCTTATCTGGCCCTAAGTGGTCCTTGTTTCTGTATGTTAATAGCAAACTCTCTCTTACGTTAAAGTACTTACTAATATCTACTATATTAATAGTCTTTCTAGCTGCCTTATCTAGGTCTTTAGAGTAACTAGGCTACTCTGCCTTTATAGCCCTTGCAAGTATATTAGGACGCTTACCCAACTATACTATTTTGTTATAGCCTAGCTGTGCTCTCTCTTTGCTTGCAAGTGTACTAGGACTCCTCTTACTCAAACGTACTTCTTTTAACGCTGAAGTGACTCCTGTAACGCTAGTAGCCTTAGCGTCCTAGGCTCTGTAAGTACCTCTTATTATGTCTATTACAAAGGCGAATTATCTTAATATAGCAGAATCTTTTATAACATTTACAAAGGTTCTCTAACTTATAGCAGGATCTTTTATAACTTTTATGCCCGACTTATTTACCTAGCTAAGGAGCTATTACAGCTATTACTCGCTTATTCTATACTACTTTGTAATAGATAGTTCTCTTACTAGCTATATACTTAACTCACTTAGTCTAATTCTCTTAGATATGTCTTAGTCTTGTTTAATTGATCCTCCTCTTAAAGGGGGTATAGAATTAAGTAGATCTATAGCATTATTAGCTTACTTTTAAGGCTTACCTTTCTTTTTAAGAGCATCTAGTTATGTTCTTTCTATATATGTTCTTTATAGAGTATCTATAAAGGGAGGCAGAAGGTGTTATGTTAGGAGGTCAGCTCTCTTACGTCTTTTATCAATAAAGTATACTTAGATAACATAAGCATTTTGTTATAACGTGGTTCATAAGCGACCCGCGCATATAAGCGACCCGCGTACTTTTCTTTTATCTTACAACTTTGTAATAATTTTA
>NW_006916309.1:0-1853 GCF_000464535.1 Endocarpon pusillum Z07020 | reverse complement strand
AATAGTTATTAGGGTCTATAATAATAAACTTCTTAAATAGGCGGTTATGTTTAGCCTTTATAAAGGCCCTTTCCTTAATCTCAGCATTTATAATCTGCTGTAGGCTATCGCTTCTTAGACGTCTTATTAATAAAGCAAGAGGTATTATTATGCTACTATTATAATTAGAATCTGTTACTTATAAAGAGTGATTTAAGACATATTTTACTTTTTTGTAGTATTTTAAATTAATATTTCTTAGCTTATATAAATAACTTTAACCTTAAAAAGTATACTATTATATTAAGAATAATGTGTATTATGTAATCATAATTTAAATTTAGCTAATAATCAAAAGACTGTCATTTTAAAAAAAAGTGCGCGGGTCGCTTATATGCGCAGGTCGCTTATAAATCATGTTAGCTATAATAGTACTAATGTTAGTAGTAGTAAATTGTTCGTTTATAGTTGTTAGTGCTTAAAACTAACTGCTCTAGCTAGTAATATATTTGTTAGCACAAGAATTAATATACTAATTACGTTCTTTATTAAGCTTAGTTAACTTTACTACGTAAACAATATTATAAAGAAACTCTTGTTGTTCAGAATTGCTATCTGTATTATTTTTGGCTTTTACTTAATTAATATAGTGTTTAAAGGCTGGCCGCTTTAACTTAGTAGTATTTTTTCTTTTATTAGTGCTTCTTTTAGTCTATTTAGCTAGTTTATAGTCTCTTATAAAGTAGCTAAGTTTATTATAGTTATAGTATTAGATCTTAGCCAGGTTCTTATGTTGCCTGCTTCTAAATCTTACGCTTATAGTTACTTTAGATAACAGGCCTGTCTTAAAGTCTGCATTAATTTGTACTTCTTTAAAAGCAAGTATTTATTAAACGTTAGCTAGCTTTATATCCTTCTAATTAAGGATATATTTCTTCTTATTATTAAATTAAATAGGAAGGCCTTTAAAGAGTTAAATAATCTAAATATCCTCTTAAATATCTCTTGTAAGGTTAACAGCTATATAAATCCGTTTAATAATAGCTGATAACTTATTAATACAAGTATTAATAGACTTCTTAAGGCTAAAGGGTTTGTAATTAGCTAGATAAGAAAAGAGCTCTTATAAGAACGCGTAAATAACGCCCTGTCCGGTTTGTAAGCATACAGATTTAAGATGATTTCAGATAAGCTGTGGGTTATTAATAGCCTTAATGCCCTAAAACAGCTCATTACTTACGTCCCTCTTTAAGATATAGGCTGCTCTCGCAGCTCTATGATTATCTGGGTCGTTTAGTGGACCAAGGGCGATATATTTCTATAGCTCTTTTTCTATCAGACGTAAATAGGCCAAATTAGACCAACAAGGCCAGTTTTCGAAGCCCTTAAGCTTCTCTCGCTTCTCGTGATTATTATTGTCGGTAGAGCTTATCTTGCAGAGACTGTAAAGGACTTCGGAGAGCTTCAAGGCCGTAGAAGAGTCTAATTGACTTAAGGTCCTAAAACTGCTAGGCGGATTTAGGACCTTTCAGAATAGGGGGTTACAGGATGTTACCAATTAGGATCTCCTTTAATTACTTAATGCTCTGTTTATCTATTAGCGTTTAGAGAGTGCTCTTTAGGCTTATAACCTATTAAAAGTAACGCTAAAACTGCTTCTGCTATCTATGGATGTCTGCACTTAATCAAAATAATTAATTTAGTAACTTGTGCAGAAGTTGTATCTAACTCCTGTCCAAAGTTTAAGTACAATCTTACTCTAGTGGCTAATAACGTTATGCCTGTTCTAGCATAGCCCTAGGTCATGTGACGATTACTAAGCTAGCGGCTTGGCAGCAATTTAACATATTTTACTTTTTTATAATATTTCAAAT
>NW_006916308.1:15469-17770 GCF_000464535.1 Endocarpon pusillum Z07020 | reverse complement strand
ATAAGATTAAGCATAAAGAAAGATAATAAGCAAAATATATTTGTAACTATATATCTCCTCTTTATTAATATATAGTTATAGACTTATTAACATAATTAGGCGCTATAAGTCCTTTTGCCTTAGAACTCTAGGCCCCCTAAATATTAATAAATAGATAACAGACTATTACTGTAGCTAAATAAGGAAGACCTATATTAATAAGTCAAGCCACAAAAGACCCTAGCTAGTCACACTTAATTATAAACCTCTTAGGCAAAAGAAAAGAAAGAGATTTTATACCCCCTTCTCTAACAAATTAGGTCGCCTATAACCTATTATAATCTTCTTTAGAGTTACAAAACTTGTTTATATTAATTAATATAAATAAGGAACTATAATATAAATAATACATTTACAAATTCTGTAATATAATATTAATTACAAAAAAGAGGCTACCCTTATCTTATTACTATAGGATATAAATATAAACGAATTTAATATACTTATGATCTAGGAGCTATAAAGGAATTTAATAGTTATAATAAGTTATAACTTAACGTATTTATAATTTTATCTTGCCTACCTTCTGTATCCGCTTATAAGAGTCTATTTCTATATTAATAAGAGACTTAATATTTAATTATAGTTAGTTATATATTATAATAAGGACATGCAAATAGTTACACTTTAATATATAACAAATAAGTAAGAAGATATAAATCTATCTAATAAACTAATAATCTTCTTAGTCTTCTTTAAGACTATATAAATCTATAATATTTATAACTTAAGTCTAGTCTTATACTTATTAATAAAAGAGGGTATACTTATAACTCTTTGTAACTACTTATAAAATGTAACTAAAGATTATATTATAATTAGTAACTTTAATTTATATTATTTTCTTTAGAAAGACATAGCCTACCTAGTTTAGCATACGTATACTAACATCCTTTTAGAAATCACTTATAATATATTATTAGAACTAGTTATAAGATGTGGCATAACAGCATAAAGTATAAGAGAATCTAGCAGCATAATTAATTTTATATTCATCTCTTAATTACTTAAAGAAAGGCTAATTAAATACACTCCTAGACTAGATATTATATAATCCTTAAACTATATACTAATTAAAACAACTCTAGAGCTCTAGATATAACTAATTATAATATAGTATAAGAGATATTAGAAAAGGCTAGACATAATTAAATTAAATAAGAAACTAGCAAAGTTATATCTCTTAACTAATACTCTTATATTAGAGTTATAAATAAATAATTATATTTATAAGCTAATATATATAATTATAAGTAGCATTAAGGCGAGTATTTTATAATAAGATAACTTATAATTTATAAAAAGTTACTAGTCCTCTAAATATATATAAGCAATATAGAAAACGTAAATAAGGTATTATAACTACTTATAATCTAATATACCTAAGTCTAAAGAATTATACTAAGAAATAAGGCGTTACAAAGTAACTATTATTTGCAAAGCTAAATAGATAAAATTTTAAGAGTTTATTACTAAAGCTACTAATTCTCCTTAAAGAGCATTCTAACTCACTAAATAAGTAAGACTATATATAGGCCGCCTAAGGGACTTACTATAACTGCTAACCCTAATTATAAAGACTTATAATAAGTTATAAGAAATCGTAATAACTCATCTAAAGACGCTCCTAGATAAGCTTACTGCCTTATAAGATAAGTTCTTCTTAAAGCCTATAATAACAGATCTTACAGACATTAACTTAAGCCTTTATCTATCTCTAATTAATATTAAAGAGACAATCAAAAAAGAGGAGATCTAATTAGTATTATAACATCTCACGAATAATAAAGCCTTAGGACCAAATTAGATCCTAAATAGAGTGCTTAAGAAAGCGGAAGAATAGCTAACTCCTTACTTGCTTAAGATCTTTAACATAATAGTTTATATTAGATACTACTTAAGAGCATAGAAAAAGGCTATTACCCTTATATTACAAAAGCTAAATAAAGAGGACTATATAGTAGTAAGAGCGTACTACCTAATTGCTCTTCTTAATATTATAAGTAAACTGCTTAAGTTAATTATGTCTTATAAGCTTTTGTAATTAGCTAAAACTTATTATATCCTTCTAGAGACATAAATAGACGCATATAAAGAAAGATTAACAGAGTTAGCTCTTTAACTCTTTACAGAACAGGTCTATATTATCTAGAATCTCTCTAGCAAATAACAAATAACAACTATGCTAGCTATAAATATAGTAGAGGCATTTAATAATATATTATATATATAGCTTCTTAATAACCTATAAAAGAAAGGGAT
>NW_006916308.1:0-14864 GCF_000464535.1 Endocarpon pusillum Z07020 | reverse complement strand
ATACTATAGGTAATTATATCTTAAAGAAAGAGTCAGAAGTTTCTCTTATTACTATAGTTCTCTTAGCCTAACTTATAAATATAATAAAAAAACAGCTTATAAATAAGGCAACTAATATAATTAAGGATATATATATAATAATTTATAACTAAGTATAACTAAGAAGAAACTTTTATAAGCTTTTATATAGCTTAAAAAGAACTCTTAAAGAACTTATATTTATATAGTTATATTAATTAATTCTAAAGCTCTTATAAAGATGTATAATTTTATAATAAGATATAAATATTAATAATAAGGTTAACTGTTAAAACAAACTCTAAATAATATATTTAGCCTTAATTCCTTTAGAGCAGATAAGAATACTAGCATAACTAGATATAATAAGTTATAAGCTAGATATTTACTTCTAATATAATAAGGCCACAAGTTTAATAATCACACAAATTCAGACAGAAAAGATTAGCCTAAACACTTTCCTTACAGACCGCTTCGTACTAGACAAGCTAGCTCTATACATCTGTGGATAGGCATAATAAACTGCGAAACATGTCCTCTTCTTCTGTTCTGAGCTTACTAATCACTATAGCTAGCTGTTTAGAGATGCAGAGATTAATGACTATTCAAAAATAGTTGTAATAATAAGAGGTGCTAAGGCAGCAACAGAATAGCTATAACGGCTATAGCTAGCTGTTTAGAGACGCAAGGACTAACGACTATTCAAAAATAGTTGCAACAACAAGAGGCACTAAGGCAGCAGCAGGATAACTATAACGCACAGGACTTCTCCTACAATTTAACCTTAGCCTTAACTAACACTAATAGCTAGGGCCATATAGCCAACCTCCCAGAAAGGATAGGAAGGTGGGATGTCTCTTTGTAACCTTATGTAACAGGACATGACTACCTAGTATAATACGAATAACAGAAACAGATAACTTATAGGTTTTCTTTCCCGGAGGGTTTCTCTTATAGATTATTATTAGTACCTCTCCTCATGAGCTTAATAGCTTAATAAGTATAAGAATAAAAAAAAAAAAATTAAAAAAAAAAATAACTTCTTTATTAGAGTTATTTTCCTAGTGATTATTAGAGTCTATAATAATAAACTTTTTAAATAAGCGGCTATATTTAGCCTTTATAAAAGCCTTTTTCTTAATCTTAGCATTTATAATCTGCTGTAGGCTGTTACTTCTTAGACATCCTATTAATAAAGCAGAGGATATTACTATACTACTATTATAGCTGAAATCTATTAAGTTGCCAGCAGAGTATATTTGCTTTATAGCCTTTGTTAAAGCGCCCTAGAGCTCTAATAAGGGTAAAGCACATTAATAAGGTTAAGCTCTTAATTGTTTATTCTTAACTAGGCGTAGTTTCTTAGCTTATCTTACCTTGTAAGAAGGCGATCACGCTTGGTAGCCTAACTATACACAGACTATGTAATAGTAGTAATCTAGAGCCGCTTTATTAAGATAATCCTTAGTATTATAAGAGGTTATGTAGTATCTATAGTGTGTAAGTTGTCTATACTATTTGCTTTAGTGCCTATATCCTTAATAGTTGTAGTATTAGATTAGGCGGGTATGTATAAATTATTTATAGTGCTTAAACTTATAGTTAACTATAAACCCCTTAGCTAGTATTTAGTTTACTATTTTAGTGGTTTCTATTTTAATTAGGAGCGAAGAGAATGTCTTCTTATCTTTAATCGCCTTAGCTAACTAGCTTATCTTAATAATCTTGATGTCCTTATATAGACTGCTATTAAGCCTCTATAGCCTCTTAATCTCCTCTCGCTGTTTATTAGTGTTTACCCTCTTTACCCGGATGCTATATATTATAACTGTAAAGGTGTGCTATTGAAGCGCTGCTGAAGTCCCTATTATCTTAATCTATTCTGTATCTTTTAGGAGGGCAGCTTTTGCCTCCTTAGTTAAGGCTGTAACCTTAATGTCCTCGCTTCCTATTCTGTTCACCCTTATAAGTCCGGGGGCGGCCTTCTTGATCTTTTCTACTAGTTCCTTCGCTTCCTCCTCGCACACCTTGCGCCTTTCCGTCTCATCAGATATTCTGATTGTGATTTCCTTCTCCCCTTTCCTTGGGGCGTTGCCTGTCTGTGCCGGGCGATGGGTGACGGTAGGTTTCGGGAAGCCATGTGTCCCGTCTTCGACTGCGTTCCGTTTCGCTGCCGCAGCGTATGACCCGTTTGGGGGGCGTGCTTCTCAGCGAGTGTTCGCCTGGGGTAGATTCTGCTTCTCGATCTTTGTTAGCCTGTCCTCTATGCTTTGGAGGATCACCTCAGTGGATCTCGTTGATCCCTCTTCATCCTGGGCGGCCCTGGCGTCCTGCCCCTTTCCTTCCTCCAGCAGCTCCCTCGCTTCGTAGAGCAGGTGCAACACCCGCGCTTCGCCCTCGCCATCGTTCTCCTTCTCTGCTAGGTAGTCTGAGATGTTACTGATCGCTTTGTCCCACCGAGTGTCGGTCATGATCGCTGGCGGAGAAGGTATTAAATACAAGGAACTTAATATTTATTCAGCATGCCATCATTTACATAACTCCACTCGCATTCTTACTATATCACCTCCCACCCCTAATCTGAAGGGGCGCCCAACCCATTCCTCCAGCTCAAAAATAGCACTTCCTCCTTCCCTCCTGTACACAATCACTCCCACGACGGGTGACCCTCCCAGGCCTGGCCCCGCCAAAGCAGTACTTGACGTGCTCAAGCGTTGGCATGGCCTCCTCCAATCTTGAACCGTGAGGAAAGATGGAGAAGTGATCTTCCGTGTGTTCCACTGTCGGGACATCCCATTCGTCACCCGCACGACCTGCTCGAGGAATCCGAAACCCCGCCGCCGGCAACTCGATATGCTCTACCGTCGGGACATCTTTCCCATCCTGCACCCGAATATGCGCCATTTCCGATCCAGGAGCCACGTAAGTCGGAGTCGGCACCTCCTCCCACCGCTCCACGACCCCAGGTAGGCATTCGGCATTGAGATCGGTATGGTGGCGGTGGGGAATAACCAGTTCTTCACCTGGCAGGAAAGCTGCTGCGTTTTAAGGCCAGACCGGAGCTGGTTGGTGGATCCATGATTCTCGTGACGAGGACGTCCTCCACTGTCCTTTCTCTTCTTCTCCTGTTGTGAAGGGAGGAGAGGGAGGGACGGGAGGACGAATGGGCTACACGAAGGCATGGGCGGGGGAGGGGGAAGGAGAAGGAGAAGGAGAAGAACGCAGAGTTAGCTCTCCTCTGTCGTCTTTCTCGTTCTACTTCTAGCGACTCCTGTCGGGTCTAGGAGCTGTGTCAGGCAGGGATCTCGAGCTTGTGAACCATGTTTCTGCCGCCGGCGGCCTATGTTGCTGAAGATGAGGGTGGCGAGGAAGAAGGAGGACGGTTTAGGTCCTTTGGTAACTGGCTTGGGTTGCTGAACCGACGGAAAGTTGCTCTGTCAATGTATCCAGAGATGAGGAAGCCGGAATGAGCCAAATGGGAGGGGAAAGAGGTCGGTGGAGAGTGAGGAAGGGTGTCCATTTTGAGATGTTCAGAACGTCGAGTTTGAGAAGAGGATCCAGAGGGATTGAGCATTTTGAATTGCTAAATGGATGCTTCGAGGCCTTCTACATAACAAGATTGATGGAATATGGAACGCTTTCCTTGATATCTGGGATGACGGTGTATTGACGGATTCCCACCAGACTTACCCTTGACATATATAGCCCCTCCGAGGACCTCGCACTATTGGTGAGTACCTAGCTCCTTCCTTGGATTGTGGTTCTAGGTGAAGAAGATTCCACCCGTCATGACAGCGATCGCCTAGATTGAAAAGGTCCCGGTAAGCATTAATGCTGAGTTTTGATAGCCACCCGGACCTTCAACCGGTTCCATCATGCAGAGAATAGCTTCACACAACGCACAATGTGGTTTGAAGATTCGAAAAAGCAAGCTAGAAGATGTCTACACGTACGTTGGGAGGGCCAGAATGCAGGCACGTTGCCATGAGAGATCTTTGCTTGCAGCTAGCTGATGCCTGTCACTGCCTATCCCGAGCTACTACCCTGGCCATTCTTCGGTGTCACTATATCGTCTCGCATGCAATATTCTAACCATCTGCTCTGCTTTCAATGACCACCCCTCACATCATTCTTCTTCCATACATCTCATGCCTATGCTTCCACTCCTCTTCCGGCTTGACCTTGATACCCTCTTTGACCTGCGGCCTGAATCGTGGATCTCTAGCAACTCGGACTGGCGCACCATAGAAGCCACCCGCTGCACCATCAAAATAGCTATCACCACCACCCACTCCTCCAACTGCTAGCCCGCCCCGCTCTGTGCACCAATCCGGCACAGCCTTGACCTTCTGAAAGTTTCTTCTCTGATCCAACGATTTCCGATCACCCACAAGATATGTTTGTAAGTTGCAAGCTACATTTCCAAGTATCAGTGTTGCAGCAAGCCCATCATCCTTTCCATCTTGAAATTGTTCCGGTAACTCTCCACCATTGCGAGCTTTGGTGTTGGAGATGACCTTGGAAGCATGAATTTGAGCACTGAGATCGACTTGCCTTCTCAAAAGTCTTTCGCCACGAGCGTCCGTATGGAACCACTTTTGCGTTTCAGCAATGTCTTCCTTGTCTCGTGTAATTGCTTCCTGTGGAACCTCGTTGGTGACGGATTTCGCCGCAAGTGCCATGCGTCGGCGAACTCGATCACGCTCAGCAGATGTAATGGGAGCAAGGGTCATCCATTCAATAGATCCGACCTTTGGGGCAGAGTCAGATGGTTCTAGAGATATCGCTTGGCCGAGGTTGCTAGGAACAGGAAGACCCGGAGGTGGCTTGATGTTGCTGAGATCTTTCTCGGTAAAGGTAGATGGTTCAGGAGGAGGCATTACTTCCCATTCATTGTTTTGAATGCTCTCCTTTGGCCGAACATCCCATGGAACAAGCGGTGGACGATTTCCTGATGCTCTTCTCACCGTCGATGTGGACACCGGCTCTTTCTGAGAGTTAGGATTGTGCAAAACCGTCTTTCCATCTTTCGCCTTCTCTTTCAGATTGTTCACGCATTCTTTCATCGCCCGTTCAGTATCGTACGGCTCTTTGGACTCATAAGCGCGTTGCTGGTCAGTGAGTTCACTTTGTGGGTTTGATTGCGGAGGAAAGTACGAATCACGCGTATGCTGATCTTGGTAGGGCATCTGGTATCCTGAGTGATAGGGATCGTTCCAGAGGTACTGTTGACCAAAGTCTTGGTTGAACAGGTCTTGAGGAAACTCCTGACTATACGGGAATGGAACGTTCTCAAGCATCGAAAACTTCTGTTCTTGCTTCGTCGGGCTCATGTCGTCTGGGACCATCATGTTTCCATACATTGGCATACCGCCTAAAAACATCGGCTGATGTAAGTACATATTCGGGGGAATGACCGGGTAAGGGAACGGACCATGTGGGGATTCTTTAGGTTGAGGTTGGGCAACAACGGTAGAAAGCGACCGTGCAACCATGGCACGTGGAGCAGTTGGTATTTTCTTGTCAGAAGCTTCCTTGGAAGTGATGCGTTCCGGTGTATTGTCTTCGCTGATGTCGTCAAGTACCAAGGGTTTCCAAGTTTTGTTCCCTCTGTTTCGACTCGCTGGTGGAGGTTTCGTGAAAGCGCTCAAGGAGACTGCTGGGTTTGGAGGAAGTTGTCGATCTTCAATGTCTCGACTCACTTGTCGCTGCTTTGCAGCTGATGCGGCGGCCAACTCTGCGGCTCGTGCTTGTGCTCCCAGCATTGGAGTGTCGGCTCGCAGAGTCAAGAGTGGAATGAGAGTTGGCTGTCAAGATCAGCTTTTGTAGTCCAAGGTGCGGGTGACGGACTGATGTGAGCGATGCGGCCTCTAGATCACTTTCTGAGTCTGTTTCATCTGATGGGAAACCTACTGGAGCGTGGCCGGGTTGGAGGTTGTCGACTGTTGCCGGGTGTTTTCTTCGAGTACCTTTGCCGCCTGCAGAACACAATTAATTTGCGGTGGTTGAAGCAATGCAAGAGCCACACACGGCGCCGATGACGCTTACCTGGTTCGATATTTTCCATTTCTTTGTAGCGACACAGATCAGTGACGTTAGAGAAGCGAAATATTTGCAAACAAGAATTGGAAGAGAGACAGCATGGTTGAAGGTGGAATTTTTCTGCAGATTGTTATCAATATCTTGGGAAGGAGCAACCGGACATCGTGTGTAGACATAAAAGAACAGTCCATTCTATCCTCAAATTCTCTTCACAGCATTTTGCATCTTGCTCTTGCATGAACAAGCCAGCAGACAGCCAGCAGACAGCCATCGGTACGTCGCTATGCTGTCCATGATTTCTACCTGCTCACAGCAGTCCGCCCTCCGCCCTCACACGTAAACCATGAATCACATGCCCTGAGCCCCATATACTCATCGATTACTGCTGTCTGGCTTTGCGCCCTTCCTCGCTGATGCGGTGTTTGAGCAAGAAGCTGTCAATTGCCAAAGGATGGTGTTGGTGATTGTCTTGGCAGCAAATTGGGATTCAACGCCAAGACTCGAGATCTCGTGCTACATCTCTCTCTGAGCATGTAATTCATACCATTCCATGATTACTCATAACTGGGTAAATGTTACCGGGAAGTTATGAGTGGGAAATAAAGCCGGGAATATTAACTGGTTATTCATTGCTCGGTGTCTCACCGCCCTTAAAGTATTGTGTCTGGTTATTTCAAGAACCGGGAATTCACTACATGTCTGGAATGCGACAGGACTTCAGTTGTCGAGTACAACTACGCTACTGCTAGGGCAAGTAGATGAAATCATTATGTTGTAATATTTTGATTCAACAACGATGACTATGTAATACTCCATGACCCTTAGCAAGCCCCCTTCCTCCAGGTCCGTACGAAATCCTGTCTTATTACCTGCGGAACCCGCTCCAGAGCCAGCCATGGACTCCCCTCCTCCAGGTCCACAGCCAGCCCTACCTCATTGTCTGCGGAACCCGCTCCGGAGCCAGCTTCTGCTTCACAGCCAAACCAGGCCAAGAACACAAAATCTAAAGTCTGTTACGCTTCGTGAGCTGGTCAGAAGGCCCGTCGGCACTGCGTTTGCCGAACCTAACTTCTTCCGCATCTTTGCGACGACGAGCATCTTCAATACTAATATGCAGATTATGTTCGAAGTCTGCGTTGACTCGCTGTTGAGAGTCGTCTGGGAAGTCGTCTCGCCCATAATGGAAGATCTGGCCCTGTCGTTCGTAATGAAGCAGCAAATGATGAATCGGAAAATCTCTTCGAATCAAGTTGCCTGCGCGCTTCTTGTCGGTGGCCATCTTAAGCCCAATGAAATTGCCGACTACAATGAACCCATATCTGGCCCGACTAATGGCGACACAGAGGCGATGGCTGTCCAGAAGATGACGAGACATGCGCTGCTCTATCTCATCATTGCCATGATGAACAAGACTTAGCAGCACAATTTGGTTCTCCTTGCCCTGGAACCAGTCCACGGTGGAAATGTCGATGACTTCCACAGAACCAGCCAGAGGGCCAACAGCGGCTATAAGCAACTTCCGATTAAGTATTGCCTGCGACTTGTACATGGAAATGATAGCCATTGTGCGTTTCTTGATGACGCGTCTGTCGGCCGAGAAGAGTGCCTTGGTGATGGCGACAACACATTTAGCCTCTGGAACATTAATGCGAGAATCGCCGTCTGCATCCTTCCATGATTTGGAACTCGGCACGTCTACGAAGAGCACCTCATCTGTTTGTTCAGGTGTCTTGCTTCCTTTGAAGAAGAACTCCGAGTTGAAACGACGCATTAGCCGTCCGAAAGCCTCGGGGATTTGCAGGCCAACCGCATTTTGAAGCTGACTATCGTAGAACAGCCAGCTGACTGGGTAAGCTATCGCTGGCGTCATCCAATGTTGCGTGACAAGATGCGTGGAGTCGATGTACGTGAGCGCTCTGGATATGAATGTCGACTTCTGAGCTGCACTAAACTCATTACGAGTAGTGGACGTGACCGTAGGCTGGAGCTGCGTAGGATCCCCAAGCAGGATGATCTGCCGCAAAGACTTGAAAGCAGTTGCTGCGATCATCAAATTCCATGTCCGTGACTTGGCCGCTTTCATCGACAAATAGATAGTTAGGATTGTACCACTTTGTCAACTTTTTGGAAGTAGCGTTGACGCAGGTCGTTATGACAACACTGGCTTTTGTCAACACGAATTGCGTAAGGTATTCGTAAGCTTTGCGGAATAACTGCTCGCTATCATCGCTCAGCACGCGTCCCTGGTATTGCGCCACTGTATCTCGGTAGATATCAGCATGACCTAGGGCTGCTTGTTCATGAGGCTCTCGCCTATGCGCCGGGATAAGCGAGTTTGTCTCAATGACATCTGCGACTCTTGCCAAATAGCCTCAGCAAGCGAAAGCCCATAGGTGGCAATGTGCCGCCCATGCGCTCTCTTTGCCGCTTTGCTAAGGCTTCGCATCTTTTCTGTAGTGAAGCCGCTTAGCGTGGCAATCTGAAAAGTTGCTTTCAAATTCTGGAGACGCTCTGATTCTTGGCCGCGACGTTCGGCTAAAGGATGTGAGTCGTCCGTGCCGTGCTCTTGTGCATACTGGTACTCAGCACCCTCAACATGCATTCTGATCACAAGAGCCTTTTTCATACGTGAGTCGTTAAGCCGACAGTGGGTGATCTTTGAAGCGATCGCATCGGTAGCTTCGTTGGAGCTGGCAACAACCAGAATTCTGCCTTCACCATTGCCTGCTGCCAAGGCAGCCCAGACAGCGCTACCTCCAGTGAGAGATTTGCCAGTACCTGGTGGTCCACGGATGATCTTAGCAAACTGAGTATTGGCTAATGTGCTGATGGCAATCAGCTGCTCTGTGTTCAAGGCCCATTTAGTAGGACCATTCTCGTGGCAGTGGTCTGAGACCCAGTCAGCCCACGTCTTGTAAGCCTTTTCCTCCTCGGGCGTCCTAACGAACTCATCATTCTTGACGGGGAAGAGGATCTTGTTCATCTTGCGAGGCACTTTGACTGCCTCGTCATAACGGCCCATGAGCATCAATGCAAGTTGCCGGAATTCTGGCTTGAAGATTTGTCTGAAAGCCGTTTTTAACCTCGGACTGAGACGATCTTGCATTTCGTACTCTAGGTGAATCGGCAAGCCACCTGCTAACTTTGCTTCTTGGAGGGTAGCATAAGCTTTCTGGATAACACTGTCTTTCTTCGCGTGCGCAAACATGACAAAGTGACAGCCTTCGAGCTCAGTCTCGGGTGGTTGGATGACCGGACCTCTCCAGCGCTTCTTTCGCTCCTCAAACTGTGCTTTGGCATTATTCTCCCAGTTTATACTGAGGATGATCGCTGGCTCCGGCGTAAGCTCGGTAAGATCACGCCCCTGGTAGTTGAGAGTCACAAAAACAGTGTAAATCTCGGCGCCATCTCGCGAGTCTCGGCCCTCCAACTGGTGGGGAGAAGTGGCGACAATATACGCGCGGTGCTGTTCGATGCTCACTGCATTGCGATTGGCTACCTCAAACTGCACCTCACGAAGGTCTGCACACGCCTTGGCGATCATGTACGTCTGTAGTCCTTGATACGTGTTCTCCACCGGTTTCACTCTGTAGGTTTCTACAGATTTGGGGTCCTCGGTTTTTCTAGGGATGACATTCATGCCATTTGCAACCTTTTTGATGTGAGGCATGTCCCAGGTAAAACGGCCATTTGCGTCCAAGTATGGGTAGTGATTGATGTGACCGTTGTGGACACTGTGTTGGAAGCATCGAAGAACGTCGTGAGCTCGATATAATTCTTCTTCTTTGGAGCTACCAAGAGAGAATGAAAGCGATATTCTGCCGCCAAGGGTGCCGAGTTGTTCAATGGCTTCGATATTACCCTTGACTTCGGGATGATAGAGTTCTGGATGTGCTTTGATCTTTCTGACTGTATCGGTGTCGAAGCCCTCAAGCACAACACCACCACCAATGGTCCAGATGCAGCCGTGCAAACGCTTTAAAACCTCATCACGAGAGGAGTTCCCACGTTTCAAGATAGCAAAGCCCTCATCTGTAAGTTGCTTGGGGTGTCTAGGGGCATAACCTGAATCGAAGTGAAATTGGTCATCACCGAAAGCCCGGAAGAGTCCATTAGCCATCTGAATAGGACCGCAGGGAAGTTCTGCTTTAGGTGAACATTCTCCGTTTCCAACGTGCTCACCATGTTGCTAGGATCGCGACTCAGCTGCATTTGAAATCGAATCACAGGGCATCCAAACTGGCCGCCATCAATCATGAGCGAAGTGTGGCAATTCTTGCTGCCGCGAGGCCCCTTGTTCACCAAGAGGTAGCTGTGCTCAGCGCCACGACGCACGGATCTGTTGGGTTTCTTCAGGAGCACCCAGAAAGTGGTGGTCTTGATTGGATTCGGGATCTCCGCGAATGGCATGAGGGGTTGCCGACGGTTATCATTAGCGCTATTTGTGACTTTGTATGACTGTGGCAAGAAAGCATCTGGGTCCAAAGCCTTCCAAGGGTTTGCCATTTGCACGTCGAGCTTCTGTCTCAAGTCGTCGTCGTCATCTACATTGGCCCATTGGTACGGCGAAACCAGCTTCTGGTACTTCAACGACTCTTCTGGAACCCGTCAGATGGGCATGAATGTGTGGATGTGGAATGTCTTCTGGCGTAGGAAGACGGTCTTCTTCACGCCGACGATATTTCTGGAGACGCTGAGCCTTATCGTGGGTGTCGATAAACTTAATCTCTTGAGCGAGGTCACCGATTGGCAGGGACTCTTCCCCTGTGGAATCTGTGATCATTTTGTCGTCCATGTTGGCGTCGGCCTCAGTCGTACCAAAGTTTGATGCGGCGCCTTGTTCAGCACGTTTGACTGACGGGGACTGAGAATGTGTAATGAACAGCGAAGCAGCCGATGACACACCTTCGTCACCTGAAATGTCGTTGGCCGTTTCACGAGCGGCTGACGCGCTACGCTCTCAAGGCATCAGCCAGTTTTTCGACCTCCCTTAAATAATCGTATGCGGAGACCAGTCCTCTGGCAAGCGCTCCGTCCTAGAAGCCATATCCGGGATGGCCTTTCCCACCCAAGACGCCCTCTGCACTCGATTTGCGACCGAGCTGACCCTCCGTCGCACCGTTGACGAGCACGATGAAGGCTTCAAGGTCTCGATTGTTGCTGGATTAGAGCGCTCCGACCAGGAGCGCGAGACGCTCGAAAAGTTCAACCCTGACTTGCGGCAACTGAAGCTAGGCACAGTCATTGAACACGCCATGGACGCTATAGGGTTGACTGGGACGAACAAGGTGTTTTGCAACGACATCCTACGCGTGGAGGCTTGTCTCCTCAACAACCACATCTCACTCTCGTGGATATGGCCAGGTCTATTCCTAGCAGGCAATAAGGATCAATCTGTTGAAGACGTTAAGATCGTCGAGATCCTTGTCTTGTCCTGTATGGAGCAGCCCAGGAGCATTATTCTGGCTGTGGTCGCTGCGAAAAGCGAATTCGCGCTGCAGCAGGTCACTCAACGGGCGAGGGAGATGGACCCTGAGGGTCACCCCACGCTTGGTCTCATTACTAAGCCTGACACATTAGACGAGGGCTCAGAGATTGAACGAGCATACCATGAGCTCGCACAGAACAGGGACGTTGAGTTCCGTCTCGGCTAGCATCTCATAAGGAATCGAGACTTCAACACGCGGCACACCACGAATGCTGAGCGCGATATGGCCGAGAGGGCCTTTTTCTTACAGGGAGTGCGGGCATCTCTCAGAACGAGCCAACTCGGTGTCGACGCATTGCGGGCTAGACTGAGCAGGGTGCTGCAAGACCAGATTATGACCCATCTGCCTCAGAGTACTCGATGATATCCAGTCAGGATTGTTGAAATGCAACATAGTCCTGGACAAACTCGGTGAAACACAAGAGAGCACGAGTGACCAGAGACGATATCTCTTGTAATTGAGTCAGGCATATACTTCATTGATTAAGGCGTCCATGGATGGAGAGTATTCCGATTGAATTTTCTTCGCTGGCTACAAGAAGAGACTACGCAGACGGATGGGAAGAGAGGCGACAACATCAGCCGTAACGCCCCGCCTTGAGCGAGACGCTTCTGGGAGTGCTACTTGCGTTTCGGAAACCTAGACGATGATACTGTACCGATGCTTTAGAAGCTGGATGGATTCGTTAATAGAGCAGGAGTCCTCACTAAGGTAACTTTTTTTAATCTGTTAAAACTCGATTTGATTTGGCTAAATTTGACTAACTGGAAGCGCTGGCTAAACGTCGTTAGCCTAATGACTCGCATTAAGCACCTGGTCTTCGGAGGATCTATTTGAATCTTAACACCCGATGTCGGCCCCCCTTACATAATGTCTCGGCCGTTTCGACTGGCAACTGGTGTTTAAACTTGAAAAAGACGGCAACTCTATGACACTATGCGCTTCCAAGCTATCTTTCTTCTGCCTCTGCTTGGGCTATCCTCTGCGCGGCTTGAACCTAATTATACTTCAAGCTCGTGCGTCTCCATCTTCAATCCTTCCGACTTTTTCGACACAACAGGGCCATGGAGCTTGATGTCTCAGGCTGGAGATACCCTGTATATTGCCGGTCCGTCGCTATAGCCCCGAGAGCATGCTCGGGACCGCCTGTACTGATTACTTTACTTGTTCCCTGTGATATAGGTATGCGTGGCATCTATCCATCAAATAGTACTCTCGCGCCGGTCGGTCTTCCACGTATCCGTCAGGCATTTCAAAATATGGCTACACTCGCCGAGATGGCGGGGGCGGACCTTAATGCTTGTGTCCGGCTCATCGTCTACACGACCGATATGTACAGGTACCGGCCAATGTGCAACGATGTGCAGATTGAGCTCTGGGGCACTGATACTAACAAATACCCTCCCCGAACGATCATTGAGGTTGATCGGTTAAATGAAGATGATATCCTCGAGGTCGAGGGGACTTTTTACGTGCCTCGGGCAGGACTATGTGGATAAAGGGTCAATTGAAACATGCCTGGCCGATACACGAGTTACAATGCAATATCCTAGAAAATCGCCCCGTCAATCGAGAATTATAGCAGCTTTGCATCCAGGCCTGTAGAGGAGACGGGAAGGTGTGAGCGAGTGACGACCGGAGGTTTATTGTCCAAGGAGAGGAGGGACGCATCCACGGCAGCAGCAAGGCAACTTGCAAACAGCCAAGACATAACCGTGCACTTTTTGCACTAAGCTTTGTGCAGCTTAGTGCACCCCACCGCAACGATAGATCCCAGCGCAACGATAGATTTTTTCAATTATTCGTACGGCCACACAAAACGCGCTCCCATTCAACGAAAAATGGCCGAATCCTATCAAGAGATTGAGGATAGAATTGATGATGCTATTAACGCGTTAGACGAAGCCGAATACCCTAATATCGCGAAAACTGCGTGCGAATTCGCATCCCTGAGCAGCGACTTCGAAGAAGATTCAAGGGCGTTCAAAATAAGATACAATGTAGGGGGAAGAATAAGAGACTTAATAAGGACCAAGAGCTTGCCCTTTGTCACTATCTTGATCGATTAGACGAATATCAGGAGTGAGTGCGGCCCTCAAATGCTTTAAAGCACTACGAATTCTATCCTTGAACGTGCCCACAGCAATTCTATTACCCCTTCTCCTAGGGTCAGCAAGAATTGGTCTCTACGCTTTCTAGAACGTCATCCTAAGTACATTATAAAGAAGAGGAAGCCTCTCTCTATTTTATAAAAGCTTACACATAATTAAAAGGAGATACAAGCTTATTTTGAGCAATTTTGTGAGACTAAGACAAAAAATAGTATTCTTGAAGAGGATATCTATAATATAGATGAAACAGGCTTTTAAATAAGCGTTAGTTAAGTATATAAAGTTATTATATAAAAGAAAAACGCTTAATTACTCTTCTTTATTAATAATCTAGATAATTATAAATCTCTTACTTTTATTAAATATATTAACACTAATAAATTTTTTATATTACTAATTCTTATAATTGTTGAACGGGTATACAGATTAGGAACAGCTATTGACACTATTAACAGTCACCTCTTGTATGCAGAGTGAGATCACAGTACATCTACACACCAAGTGCAGATCCTGCTAGCACATAGATAAGTCGTATATATATAGCCAGGTTGCTATTTTTTTTAAGGAGGCGATTTTGATATTAAGAGAAACGCGTTATAAGGGATTAGTGCCTAGATTCCTTACCTTAAGATAAGATAGACTACCTATATAGCTTTCTATCTATTTTTTTAATAAGTAAAAAGAGATAATAAAGGGCTTAGCCTATCTGTCTCTGCTGCCTTAACCTTATTAATAGATATAGCTTATTATAGTTTTAATTATGCTATAAAGGTTTATTACTAGTATATAGTAAGTTAAGTTAGCTATAGACATTTTTATATAAAGGTATATTAGGGGAGTAAATATTTTAATCTTAAGCGCTTATATAATAGTAGCTTTATAGACTCTTATAATAGCTTAAAGATAGCGTCTTTAAATAGCTTATAATTTATTTTTAATGCCCTTTCTATGCCTTATTATACCCTCTAGAGCGTACTAGGCACTATAGCTATAAAGTAGCGCTAGTCAAGTAGCTAACACGTATACCTAGAGCCTTAAGAAGACAAAAGAGCCCTAGGTAAAGCTAGACAGTATTTTTAAGGCGCTTAGGTAATAAACTACCCGCGCTTTAACTATATAAAGGTAAGGTTTCTATTATAACACTAGGTTAAGCTAGATTCTAAGTACCCTAATGTCTAACTTAGGGTTAAGGCTTACATTTATA
>NW_006916307.1:0-2182 GCF_000464535.1 Endocarpon pusillum Z07020 | reverse complement strand
TTACATTAGTATAAGAATTAAATAAATAAATTGTATTTTTAATTCTAGAAATAATTTTACAAACGTGTTTTTCGCATTCCTCACAGTACCAAAAGGTCTGTTTTCCTCTTTTCTGATCCCTTCTTAATTTCTTTGGCCTCTCTATATTAATATTCTGATTCAAATTTAATTGAAATACAGAAATAGAGAAGTCTTCTTCTCTTAAATCCTGCTTATTTGATGATTTTATTAATTTTAGTATACAAAATCTACAGAAGCCTTTTTTTAAAATTTTAGAATAAGTATAATGCTTATATAAAGGCTCTAGTGGTTCTGGAGAGAGGATTAACTAATTAATAGAGTTTCAAACTCTATTATTAGTTTTTAAACCAAGTTTTTATCTGGCTTAATAAGGCTAAGATTAATATTTTGGATAAAGTTTTTTAGTGATTTTCTAAGTAAAATCCTCTAAATCCGATGCTGACTTGTGTCCCGGTTGCCAGTCTGAGTCGTTTTAGAGCTGTTAATAGTTAAATGAAGCTTATAGCTATTTATAACAGCTAAATCAAGACACCAAAAAACCCCTGGAAAGAATTCCTTGAGATTTCGACGAAAATGAGTGGTAAAGGCGGCTCGGAGCTGATTTGCTTAATCTACTCCCCTTATATAATGATTATAATAATTAATAAATAAGGGGATAAGAAGAATTTTAATCGATTAATCTTTAAAGGGTTTTCAAGTAATTATTGAATTTGACGCTGATTTTCAGGGTCTTTTTCGCTCATGTTTAATCAATTCAGATAAGGAAAATCCGCTAGTCATTCCTATCTTATAATTAATTTAATAGCTTAAAAACTAGGCAAGATATTAAATAAAGAAGAAATAAAAAAAGGAAAACTTACTTATAACTGTATTTGAATCCTGCCACAACTAGCAAGCTATCTCATGAATAATAATAGCTTCTAGATGGCCCTATTCTAATGCTCTATTTATAATTTTAAGTATTAAAAGGCGGGGGGGATAGCTAGCAGCTAATATTTAAACAGTTCTAGTAATAGTAATTCCATACTCTTTTAGTGCTTGAACAGATTTCTATAAAGTGAATAAATTATCTAAGGATAAATGAAAATTCAGCTTTTTTTGCTGAATAAATAGAGCCAAACACGAAACTAAATAAACAACAACTATTTAGAATAGAAACAGAAACACATTGTTTAGCAGCTAAAAACCCCTCATTTAACCCTGGCTTTATACATTCCTAGTTAAAAATATAACCGGAATCAGCTAAAGCAAAGATTTTAAACCTTGTGAGTATAGGCTTGTCAGGAATAGTGACTTTTTATAAAGTTTAATCTTCAAACTTGATTATAACTTTATTAATAATAAGATTTGTGCTTAGGAGCTAATAAAAAGCAGATTTTTGACGAAGAATAGATATAACAGGGTCTAATTTATCCCAATAATTAGCCCTTATAAAAGAGGGATTTAACCCTCTATCTTTAAAATATAAAAAAGAGATAATTTGCTTAAAACAATTTTTAGAAATAGGAGAAGAAGCAAGAATTCCATGTGGACTCCATAGATACTGACGAATAGGCTGTTTGTGAAGTGCTAGAAGCAATAAACAGCCAAAAAAGTGATATAGTTCAAGAATAGAGAGAGATTTCCAAGGGTTTTTAGCAGAATTGTGACGAAATGCAAAGGAATTCGTCTCTTTAACAATAAGAGACATATCTTCCCAGCTAAAGAATAACTGGAATAAGGCCAGAGAGTGCCAATGCTGATTGTTAGAAAGATTCTGAGGCTTAGCAGGATGTTCAACAATTAGAATTAAATGAAAATCAGGTAAAGATCAAAGAATTTCGTTGATTTGGCGGCCTTTAAAGTGTTCTTCAGCTTCCTCTAGGGGTATTAGAAGCTTATCTAGCTGGGTATCGGCCATAGAATCATCAGGGATAGATGGAGCTAATAGAAATTAGTACAAATAATAGAATAAATAAGAAAAACAGCTAAAAATAAGTAAAAAGAGCTATTTTTGCTTACTTGTGTGATTATTTAGCTATTGTTTTGCCTATTTCTTCGGAATAGGCTTTGCTTTTGGCCCTCTATTTGTAGGATTTGGATGTAGAGACTCTAAAAGATAGAGCGGGCCACGTTTTTAATGAATTCCAAAGCGAAATAGGATCTCAACAGTGATATTAGG
>NW_006916306.1:0-2296 GCF_000464535.1 Endocarpon pusillum Z07020 | reverse complement strand
ACTCTTAATTTCTTAGCTCTTAAATTAATTAAATAAAACCTATTATTAGTTAGGTTATAAATAGCGCTATTAATAAGATTATGCTATAGTTCCTAGACCGCTATTACGTTATATATATTAATTCCTAGGTCCTAAAAAAGAAATATTATATTAAAGGACTTAGAAAATATATATTATTAGGAGGGTTAAGAGTAAGTGACTTTGATATTAGAGTCCTTTATATTTATCTTAAGGAACGCTTGTAATTTGTAAGCAAGTATTATATTAATAGTCTATAATATACTAAGGGGTATAGTGCCTAAGATCTATAGTTAGCTAAAAAGAATTAAGGTCTTAATCAGAGAAATAAAGGAGTAAATTACTCTGAAGTTAATATTAATAATAGCCGCTTTAGCTAAGCGGATTAGGAATAACCTGATCAGGCAATATTTGGCTATACATATATAGCTAAATAATGCAGACTATAGTCTACTGATCGGTATGCATTCTTAACAAATATTATATTAAAGGACTTAGAAAATATATATTATTAGGAGGATTAAGAGCAAATAACTTTGATATTAGGGTCTTTTATATTTATCTTAAGGAACACTTATAATTTATAGGCAAGTATTATATTAATAGCTTATAATATGCTAAGGGGTATAGTCTCTAAGGTCTATAATTAGCTAAAAGGAGTTAAGGTCTTAATTAAAGAGATAAAAGAGTAAATCGCCCTAAAGTTAATATTAATAATAGCCGCTTTAGCTAAGCGGCTTATAAGATAGGCTATCTTTCTCTTTTTGCCTTCTTTTATAAAGGTCTATCCTATAAGTAATCCTGAGTTAAGAGGGCAGCTGTAATTAGATGTTTAAGAACTAAGAATAAATAAGAAGATAAGAGGAAAAAAGAAAAGAAAGAAAAGGGAGGGAAAAACTTCTATAAGGGTCTATTCTATAGGTGATCCTGAGTCAAGAGGGCAGCTATAGTTAGATGTTTAAGAGCTAGGGATGAATAGGAAGATAAGGGGAGGAAGGAAAAGAGAAGAAAAGAGGGAAAAAGGATAAAAGAGCGGTTTCTAGCTCCTTATAATAGTAGCGTATTCTGTATCTTTAATCTAGGCTAGGCAGGCAAATAATTACGCTTTATAGTTCCTGCTAGAGCATATAATATAGCGCTTATAAATAATCTGCAAGTTAGACAGAAGAGTATAGTCTTATATTTTGTAGTCTAGTCTATAATATTTATATTTTACTTTATTCTTATATAAGATGCTAGTATAACTATTATATCTTTAATAGTTATAATATTAGATAATATAGCTTTTTTTATTAAATAGCTCTGTAGTCTTAATCTTATATTATAAAATAACCTCTTTAGAAATTATATAATTTATATATAAAAAGTATGTAATCTTAATAATTAAGGAGGAGAAAGCCTTAGATTAATTAAGTCTTTTAAGCTAGAAGGCTCTTTTAATTAGGAGGCTAGGATAGAGCGAGGGGGTGGTCGTGGGGGGGGCGGAGGGGGGAAGAATCAGGTTATATTCTTCTTTTTTAGTAGTACTAATACTATAAATAAGTATAGTAAAGAGTTAGATATAGACCTTAGTTAATAAGCAGATCCTATTAGTCTAGTCAAGGTTTAATTATAAGTATATCTTAGCTAAGGTATCTTTAGCCTAGAATATAAGGTTGCTACTTAATAGCTTTTTAATTACGATTATATTAAGGGTATTAATAAAGTTATTTTCTTTTATTTATAGCCTTTCTATAATCTATTTAAAGAAAAAGGGTTTAAGTAAGTAGGCATCTTTTAGAAAGACCTTAACTAGGATTTGGTTATCAGTATAAGAAGGTTCTAATTAGGCAGGCATATAAGGGATGACAGCGCTTATGAGACTGGTATAGATTATCTATATATAGCTTGCAGGATTAGGGGTAACTTTCTGATTAATGCTTAAGATAAGAGCTTTAATTTTCTCTAGTCTAGTCTCGACTAGAGATGGATTATGTAAGGCTGTACGAAGATACGCGTAAATAGCTAGGAGAAAAGGGGTAAGGAAAGAGAGTAATGAATTATCAGATAGCAGAGAGAGGAGGAAGGGCAAAGATTCAAGTTTTTTGATTATACTGAGAAGGCTAGCTCTTTGCATTCTGTTGTTAGAGAGAGCAGGAAAAAAGTAGAGAGGAATAAAGGGCTATAGGATTTAGGTAGGTTGCTTATTATTAGAGGGTAGGCGGTTTATTTATAAAGAGGGCGTAATTTAGGTAAGTAATAAATTAAGTATAATAAATTAATATTAATATACTTTAAT
>NW_006916305.1:0-5733 GCF_000464535.1 Endocarpon pusillum Z07020 | reverse complement strand
TAGGATATAGATTTCTATCTTCTTATGGTATTTGGCGTGAGTACTTATATAAGAGCGCTGCGCGTTACAGCGTCGCCTTGTGTAAGGAAACCAAGTGAAATCCGCGGCCTCATACGCAAAACGTGTGTGCCAGTACACGTTAAGCTGCGACCACAAATCAGGGGATACTAGCTTTTGAAAACTACCCAACTCTTGGGTATCTGACTTATACTTAGACTCGAAGTAGCTCTTACAGGCTGTGGATGTGATATCGTTCTATCTAAGAGACAGGACACTCTTGTACTTGTCCCCTTCTGGGTTTATACAGCGTGTGCAAGTAGGCAGCGCTATACAGCAAGGAGAGGGAAATCCTTTAGTATAGACAAATTATTAACATTTAGCAGAACCTTATTAAGGCTTAGAGCCTTTTATATAAAGAAGACCTTATTAATACCTCCGGACCCTTGTTAAGGCATAGCCACAAGCGACTATGAGATACAAGCACACTTTAGAATATTTTGCTTTGTAAAAACACAGATAGTCTATAAATAAGAGGAACTTGAAACAAGTTATAATATAAAGCGCCTATATAAAGAGCCTTATTAAGGCTAAAGAAACCTTATTAAATATATAGCTATAGGCACCTCTTTTAAAGACACAAAAAAGCTAGCGTATAAGGGTAGCAAAGTAGTATAGCAGTATCTGTTAAATTATTAAAGACATAAGTTTAGTTAATAGGCAAGGATATATATATAACTGGCTTATATATATAATATAAATCGCTTGTAAGACATAGTTAATCTATATAAAGGAGACTTTTATAGATAATATAAAGCAAATAACCTTTAAGTTTAATATAAGATATAATATATAATAATAATTACTAAAGAGATTATCTATATAGCCTAAGAGGACAGAATACGTATATTAATATATAAAAAGTTTAGATTAGCTATCTTACTTATACTAAGAGCTTATAATAACTATACATTCTATATATAAGTTAAAGCAATATCGTTCTAGCTAACTACTAGTGTTATATATTTATAAAGTAAACTATAACTAGAGCATAAGTTAGAACTTAGGTTACTTGAATCCTGAAGTATACTTTAAAGATAAGAGTCTCTATTATAAAGATAAGGTGAGTTTAGAATATATAAGAAAGCGTAGCAGAGACCCTATAAGGGAATACGGACTTTGCGTTATATTAGTTAAATAATATAATAAGGTTATTAGCTTATAAAAATCATCTAACTCTTAAGTATCTAACTTATATTTAGACCTGAAACTAACTCTACTATTAGTAAATATAATATTATTCTATTTAAGAGATAGAATACCCTTGTGCTTATCCCTTCTTAAGATTACGTATTATATATACAGATATAGTAATTTGCTAGCAAAGAAAGGGAAATCCTTTAATACAGATAAATAAATAAGTGTTTATTAACCCTTATTAATTACTCCTCTGTTGTATTAAATATTCTATACTCTCTTAGCTCCTCTTCTACTATCTTTTTTCCGGTACAAAATTGCTTTAAGATCCCTGTACAGATAAACTAGCAAGCTATATGCTTTGTGTATGCAGGTTAAGAGAGAATCTTGCTTATATACTCTATTCTATAGGCAGAGCTAGCATGCCTACTCTATTATATCTTAGGCAGTATAATAGGATATAATAAACTATTTATATATGCTAGCTATAGGCGCAGGCAGGGTTAGTATCTAGTACTTAGATAGCTACTAACTATGCGTTCAGGCCTATAACCTCTAATCGTATTAAGAATAATGCCGTTGCCTCTGCCTTTGTTAACCCTGTATATAATATATAAGTGTCCTGCTCCTAAGGAGTAGACCAGATTATTGCTTGTGGCCAGCCTCTCCTTCTCTGTAATGTGGCTGCCTACCTCTTCTTCTACTTGAGATTACCCTATTTAGTAAGTAGGTTCCTTTCGCTAGGTGGTCTCCTTGGCCTAAGTGGTCGAGGGTCCTGGCCTCTGCCCTGCGGTGTTCGGCAAGCCTGCGTTACGCATGCGGTTCGCCTGCAGCGCTGCCACTCTACTGTCTACTTGCGTATTTCTTGGATTCTCTGTTGCGCTTTAGCGGCGGCATTTTCTCTGCTAGTCCTTAGCCTGTGGCATGGCTATAATGAGCGTGCGTTTTGTATGCGGTCTTATATAGCATCAGCTGTTCTAGTGATCTCCTTTTTTACTTAATAGTCTTTTGTTTTAATTATATAATATTGCTTTATACCTGTAATATAGATATTAATTAGCAGAATCTAGGTTTCTCTTTTTAGTGCTACTTTAGGCGTTTATTTATGTCCCCTTATAATATAGTAGAGACAGCTATTCTAGACCTTTTTAAATAGTTTAATTATAGTTTTTACTAATATTTTCTTTACGCCTTATATACTTAAACTCTACTCTTATATATTATATAATAAAGTAGGCTTGACTACTACTATATATAGTAGTTATAAGTTATGTATTAATAGTTTCTAAATAAAAATAACTAGTCTTACTAAGGCTTTAAAGACTATAATACTTTTATAAATTATATATATTATATATTTATTCTAAGTAAGCCTAAAGTCTAATTATATCTTTAGTATCTTAATTACCTTATCCTTAATTGCTACTTAATAGTTATTTATTTAAATAATTAATATAAGGTCCTCTTATATATAATGCTTACTTTATATAAAGTATATTAGCTAGTACTTATTAAAGATAAAATTAGTATTATATACTTCCGCCTAATATTAGTATTATAAATAAGCTATAATTAGCCTATAATAATTTTGTTATACACTTTTACTTTATATTATTAAATAAGTATTATCTATAAAGCTAAATCTTAGTATTCTTTTTTTTGGGTCTTAGAACTATTCTAGTAGGCTAGATATAAAGAATAAGAATAAGATTAGTAAGAGAAGAGAGCCTTACAGAATGCTTATATTAGTCTTAATCTAGTCGCTTTTATACTTTATATATATAATACATGTGCGTTTTATATATAGAAAGCATATAACTACTTAAATAAGCTAATCTAGGAGGCCCTTCTATTTAAGAATATCTAATAGCTTATTATAAGAGACGTTGTTAAAGGCCCTTAAGAGGTCTAGGCTTAATATTAAAACTATACTCTCTAATTATGCTTATTATATAGTCTAAACGTATAAGGTTAGTAGGCCTATTACAGAAGCTATAGATCTGTCTTTTTTTACCCTTATTTAGGTCTAGGGGAACAGAGAGTATTATTCTGCCATGTTACTTAGGCGAGTTATAAAGACCTTCTTAATAACCTTTACTAGTATATTCTCTAGGGCAATTAGCCTATAGCTGCCAGACAGCAAATAGTCCTTCTTGCCCTCTTTGCGCAGAACTATTATAATTGATTCTTTATATTATATTAGAAGCGTACTACATGCGAAGGCTATACGAATGCTATACGCTAGTCTAGCTGCGATTTCTAGGGCGATTCCCCTAAGGACCTTATTTAGGATATCATCTGGCCCTACAGCCTTCCTGCTTAAGAGCCTGTTAATTACCGCTAGTACTTCTTTTGCTGAGACAAAGCTATCAAGTACTAATGCCTAGTTCGCCTAAGTTATATATATAGGCCGCAAAGGGTTCGCAAGGCTTACTAAGGGTGCTAGGAAGAATTTCTCTGCCAGGATTTAGGCCCTTTTGTTATCTGATATAGTTAGCTTGCCTCTCTTATTCTGCTACAGAGCAAGGATATAAGAGTCAGCGTATAGCTTTTCTGCTACTTGCCTGCTCTATTAGGAAAGTCTCTAAAGCCTGTCATTCCTCTGCTGTTTCTTAGTATTAATTAGATTATTAACTAGACGTCTCTAGTTCACTCTTAATATCTGCTACATCTCCTTCTTTAGCTCCTTAGAAGAGCGTCTAAAAAGCTATAAAGGTCTCTTTATTTAAATAATAATATACTTGTGTCTTATATACTTTACGTGTGCTAATAGCATACTAGCTTCAGAAGACTAACTTAGGCGTGCCCTCAGGCTCAGTCTAGCTCTAGGGCAGTGTTATAGTAATAAGGTCTCTAGGGCTTTTTAAATGCTTTGCAGCAGGCTCTTTATCTGATCTTATTAAGTTTGGCGCAGTACTTTTATAAGGCCTTCCTTATTCAGCTTTACAAGTACAAATTATATGTGTTTTGCTGACAATCCTTATAGCGCTTAAATATCCAGATCTATCCTAATAAGGATGTAGTCTTGTGATAGGGCCTAACACTCTTCTAAGCTATAAAAGATTACTTGATCGCTTAGCACTTATATAACGCAAATATAAGGTATTACTAAGCTATAGGTGCCCCTTCTCTAGATTGCCTCCCTCCTTAGAGTCAGCAATCTAAGGTTATAGCGATTAGCTTTATTAAGTAAGTAATTTGCACCTTATTCACATGTAGTACTAGTGCCTCCTTAAGCAGGGTAATAAGTATTAAAGTCTCTTAGTAGTAGGACCTCTCCTTTAGCCTTACTAAGAGTGTAGACTATGTATCTTTATTTATGTATATATAGTTTACCTGCTCTTAAGTTATATATATTCAAAATTATTAGCTTACTATTTTAGGTAGTTAGAGCCAGACTTACTATATTTAGGCTATACTGCTTCCGCCTTTAGTTTGTTACACCTATATCTTACTTTATTATAAAGCATACCCTAGTTTTAGAGCAGGCTTTATAGGCTAGTTTATAAGGCTTAGGGTAGTAAATAGACTAAGTATATTTATTAAAAATTAGCTCTTGAATTACTAAGACTTAGGGTTATATAAAGCTATTAAAGAAAGTGTGGCTCTCTTGTAAGTTACTATTGCTATAGTTATATTAGATGACTAAGAACTTATAGCTTATCTAGACTTAAGTTAATATTACTTGCACCTATAATTATTATGCTTCTTATTTATAATACAAATATATTATTCTGATTAATAATAAGCCTCTACTAGAAGAAGCTTTATGCTGCTTACTTAATATAAATAAGTTATCTAATACAGCGTTAGTTATTATTTATATCAAAGGACTAGACCTATAATTTTATTATACTATTCTATATTAATTAAGGTAGCTTTTCCTTATAAAATAATATAATACAAAGTTCATATCTCTCTATTAGGTCTCTATTATACTTTTCTGTATTTACTATTTAAAATAAGATGCTTTAAGGTTTAGATAGATGAAGCCCTTACTCACGCTCTAATTATAGTTTACTCCTTAAGTATATAGTATTAGTATTTAGCTAGAATAATATCGCTTTAACTTATATATAAAACGCATACTCCTTACAGGCTCTTAGTATAAGTAAGATAGTTAGCCTAGACTCTTTATATACTAATACATATATACTGTCCTCTTAGGCTATATAGATAGTCTCCTTAGTAGCTACTATTATATATTACGCCTTATATTAAACCTGAAAGGTTATTTACTTTACGTTATCTATAGAAGTCTTCTTTATATAGACTAACTATGTCTTATAGGTGATTCGTATTGTGTACTAACTTTTTACTTATTAACTAAGCTTGTGTCCTTATTATCTTAATAGATGCCCTTATATAATATGCTTATAATTACACTTTAACAAGTTTATATAAGCTTTTTCTAAGTAAACTAGTATCCTTAACTGCTTATGTTTCTATATAATTATTTATGTAAGATGATTCGCTTATAATTCTTAAAGATAGCTTGTAACCTAGCTTTAATAAGGCCCTTAGGCCTTAACAAGTTTA
>NW_006916304.1:9633-13735 GCF_000464535.1 Endocarpon pusillum Z07020 | reverse complement strand
AAGAAAAGTAGGCGGGTCGCTTATATAAGCGGGTCGCTTATGAACCACATTATAGATTATTTGTAATATCTTTATAATACATATTTTTATAAAGGAGACAGACCTAAGTAATAATTAATCTTTTATTATTATAAAGAATAAAAACAAAGACTTTAATATTATCTTAGCAGATATCTTAAAGTATTAAGGCACAAAATATATAGACTAGATATAAAAAGTAATAAAGAGCTATATATATTTATTTTAATTTATCTTAGGCGCTTTTAATAATAATATTAAGATACTAATCTAGTTTAAAGATAAGCTAGATATATCTAGTCTAAAGACTAATCTATATAATCTTTTAAGACAAAATAGAATAAAAGCAAACAAGATTTTAGACTTACTTATAAAGAAAAAATATATTAAGCTAGTACCTTTAGGCTACCTATTAGTAATATTATTACTTGCGTTTATTATATAAAATAAAGGCAAACTATAATTAGTAGTTAATTTAAGAAAGATTAATATAAAACTATACTTACATATATATTTATTATATTATAATAAGATAAGGTATTAGGCGCCTTAGAAGGGAGCTATATATTTACTTCCTTAGATATATAAAAGTCCTTTTTCTAATAATAAATAAGTGCTAAAGATTAATAGAAGATAACTTTTATAATTCTTTATAAGGAATACAAACAGATAACTATAGCACTTATAAGACTAGTAATTACTTTAAGCTTCTTTTAATATTAAATAAAGAACCTATTATATTAATTTTGATAAAAATTTATACTTATTTATATAGATAATATTATAATATTTAGTTAAGACTTATAAGAATATTTATAATATATAAGCTAGGTCTTATTTGTCTTAAAGGTGTTAGAAGTGTCTTATTATTTATTAAGAAGTGCTACTTTAGTTCCCCTAATATCTAGTTATTAAGACATTATGTAAGTTGACTTAGATATAGCACCTTAGAAGAAAAGATAGATACTATATAGAAGAAGGCGTTCTCTTAGACTCTTAAATAGCTTAAGACATAAATAAGCTTCTTTAGATATTACTAAAAATATATAGAATATCATTTAAGTATTACAGAACCTTTACAGCGTTATAAAACAATCAGATTTAAAGGCGCACTAATAAAAGATTAGCAGAAAGACTAATATATAGCAAAGATAACTCTAACTAACAGAATAGTAATAAAGAACCTGAAAAAGGAAGATAAAAAGAAGCTTATTACTAAAGCTAAGGCGGTATAAGAGAGACTTAAAGAGGAACTAATCACTGCTCTTATATTAGCTTACCCGGACTTTAGCCTCTCTTTTAAGTTATATATAGACAGGTTATACAAATATAGATTTAAAGCAGCTATTTATCAAGTTTAGGACAAGATAAAGAGACTAATTATGTTCCTATTAAGGGTTCTAAAACAGAGTAAGAAAGAGTACTAGGCTATAGAGCTAGAGACAGCTATATTAGTATAGGCTTTACAAAAGGTGTCTTTCTATTTTAATCAAGACAACTTTGAAGTTATAATAAACTATTTACTTATTTTAGGCTTATATTAAAAGGCAAAGGAATAGCAGTCTTAATAACTAAATAAGTAAGTCTTATTTCTCTTTAAATTCTACCTTAGAATAAAAATTATGTATAAAGCAAATAAAAAATATATATATATAAATAGACTAAGCTGACTATATAACAAAAAAGACTTGTAAGCCTTAAGTGTAATAGTTATAAGCCTCTAGAAATTATTCTTAGACTAGATAAGAGACATATTAAATATAGATAAGGTCTTTATAATAGTGATATAGAAGATCTAGGCTATAAAAAAAGCAGTAGAGAAGGCAGATAAGGATATAATTAACTAAGAATAGGCCTATTATAACTTTATATAAAGAGTAGATAGCCTATTATACTATATATAAGCCGGGTATTTAAATTAACTTTATATCTTTATTAATATAAAGAGAATATTACTTAAATTAGCCTATAATTATAATACGTATCTAAGTCTTAAAAAGGTATATAATAAGGTATACTACAGTACTACGTCAAAAGTATTAGATCGACGCACACTTTTTTTCTAACACGCGTTTTTTACTACCCTTTTCAACTAATCATTATGAATCAACACAGGGCTTTAGCGCCTCTAGAAATCAACAGGAGCTATAGCAAGGAGCTATCTTTATTTCAACGCGGTCAGATTTCAGCTTATAAGGCTGTGGGGCTGACAAATACAGAAATTAGCGAAAAAGTTACTTGCAGCAAATCCACTGTTTTTAATACCCTTATACAAAATCTACTCTGCAACGAAGGTAATAGCTTACCACGTTCTAGTAGACCTTCTATATTAAATCGCGTTCAAAAATAAGACGTTCTATAAATTATTTAAGCCAATCTAAGAATTACTTATATAGCTCTTCGACTTGCTCTTAAGGTACCTATTTCAAAAAGCACCCTTTATCAAATACTTAAAGACGAGAATATTACTAATTAGCTTGCTAAAAAAAGAGTTCTTCTAATTCCTAAAGTAGTCGCTAAACGCCTTACTTAATATTTAGAATAAAAAGATTAGACATAAGATGACTAGCGCAAGATTATATTTAGTAATAAATATTCTCTTAAAAGAGGCTCTAGGGCCTAGCAAGTTTAGAACTTTTGTACGCTATAACAAAAGTAGGATAAGGATATAATTTAGCTATTTAAGAAAGATAAGAATATTAGTATTATAATATAAGGTGTAATTTATAGAAATAGGCGTTCGGATATTATTCTTTTAGAGCGTGATCCTGATTTAGAGAAGTCAAGATATACTGCTAACTCTTATCTTACTGTTCTCTATAAGTAAATCCCTCAAATGTATAAACCTAGTCAGATTTTCATGTAAGATAACACCTGAATTCATACTGCAAAAAAGGTCAAGGCCTGGTTTAAGGAGGAGGGTATATCTCTACTTAAATAGCCCTCTTATAGTCCGGATCTAAACCTAATTAAGCATCTCTAGGCGCAACTTAAGTAATAAATTAATGACAACTACCCTAACTTAATCAAAATAAGCAAATCTGAGACTAAGTATTAACGTCTATTTATAGCTATTTATAAGGGTTAGAACACTATTAGGCAAGAAGCTATTAATGCTTTAATTAAGAGCATAAATACCTGTATAAATATAATAATCAAGGCCAAGAGATGATATACCTGCTTCTGATATCTAGTCGCCTATTTAGGAAATTAGTATTATTCAAAAAAGCAGATTTTAACATACTATTAAATTGATTCTTATAGGATTCTAATAAATACCGGGCGTATAGTAGTAATTTGTATAGGAAGAGTAAAAAATGTTAGTAAAGTGAAAATGCGGGATCGGTCTAATACTTTTGATCTAGTACTGTAATTCGCCTTTATATCTAATCTTTATATAAAACTAGCTTAAAATATAGAGAGTTATCCTGTCTGCTAATAAGTAAAGCTAGTAAGATATAAGTTATATAAAGAATTATAATTATTAAAACTACCTGCTTAATCCTTTTAAGTATTAATAATTAATTTTATAATAGGCTTACTAATATCTTAGGGTTTTAACGCCTTTATAATAGTTATCTATAAATATAATAAGTAAATATATATTCTGCTAGATAAGGAGATATAAATAGCAGATAAATAAGCATATATATTCTTTAACTAAGTCGTCTATTATTATATATTACTAGACGTAATTATATCTAATAAGGACGCTAAATTTATAAGTAGTTTTTAGTAGTATCTTATATTAAAGTGTAAGGTAACAGAATATATAATAGTTGCTTATTACCTAGCAGTAAACAGCTAGTCTAAGCGTACAAATTAGTTAATTAAGATAGCCTTAAGGTGTCTCTTAGTTAAGAAATATAAGGAAAGATAAGTTAATATTATAGTAGAGATAAAATAATAACGTGGTTTACAAGCGACCCGCGTATACAAGCGACCCGCGCACTTTTTTTTAAAATGACAGTCTTTTGATTATTAGCTAAAATTAAATTATGATTATATAATAAATATTATTTTTAATGTGATAGAATACTTTTTAAGGTTAAAATTATTTATATAAGCTAAGAAATATTAATTT
>NW_006916304.1:3574-8508 GCF_000464535.1 Endocarpon pusillum Z07020 | reverse complement strand
GGATTAGGAACTATGAATGCTCTGTGGCCTATGGCGTGGCCCACGCACACACAGGCCTCACCCGCTGGCGTTGGAGTATATGAATCTGTGCATGGCCACATTGTAGATAGATTCTCTAGCTTTCGTTTTAGCAATCTATGGACTATTGACTTGTTCTAGTTTCGAGCCATTGCATTCTGCGCCCTAGGCACTATTAGTAACGCGCAAGTGTTCTATAGAGAACTTACTAGTATTCTCCTTGCGCTTAAGCTTCTCCTAATCCGCTCTAATTCCCTTTTATCTAATTATATAACTACTATTTACTCTGATAGTTAGGTAGCCCTAGAGTTTCTCTTAAAGAGTGACCTAACTTACTCTTAATTACTCTTTAAAGATATTTATTTAGCTATTAAAAAGCTTAGGCAGAAGGAAATCTTAACTAAACTATAATAATTATCTAGATATAAAGGGATTAAGGGCAACAAAATAATAAATAACTATGCTAACAAAGCAGCAAGGACTATAAGCCCCCTCTAAGAGCTTATAACTCGCTTTCTCTTTATAATTAAAAGGATTACAAAAAGAAGAGTCTAGGAGTGCTAAGACTAGTCCTAGGAAAATAGAGTACAAACCTGCGGAATCGCTAAGCTCTCCTCTTACGTTTCTCTTATGAATTACAGGCTTTATGCTAGCTAACTAAAAGCATATAGTGCCCTGTTAACTCAGCTTAGGACTAGAGTAATCGGATTTAATATCTTCTTCTTTAAACGCTAAGTACCCTTTATGCCTAGCCCTTATTATAGGTACAGGTTAAGGACTATAATAGTGCAGCACGTTCTCCTCTCCTGCCCTATATAGTCTTAGCTCTAGAGACGCGTCTTAAGCGATCACTTGTTCTCTAATATCCGGAAGCTCCTTAATAGTTATAAAGAAGCGACCTAGGCTATTCACTTTATCCTTTAGACTAACCTGCTAGCCTAATTCTCCCTAGTTATATATGACTTACAAGTAATATACTCTTAAGTTATCTAACTTTACTATTCTCTTTTATTAACTTCTTTCTGTAACTATATAGAGCCTTTAGAGCTTACTTTAAGTATATTATTTTCTTAATTATTATTTACTTTATAACCCTTTATATAATTAGGCCTATATAAATTTATAATAATAAATCTAAAATAAATTAATAAGAAAAAAAAATTTAATAAAGAAGCAGAATAAGTAATTAAGAAGCTATTATATATAAAGAACAACTTTTATAAAAAACGTCTTATTTATTATTTTTTTAGTAACTAATAATTAATATTAAAGAAAATTAATTAAGAGAAGTATTTTTAAGAATTAAGAAGCTAGTTAGAAGATAAGCAACTCTTATTTAATTACTTAATATAGTAGTAAGACCTTAAGTTGTCTAGATTAGAGACGGTAGACGACAAATAATTAATAACAGACAAAGACTTGTCTTATAAGACAGTCAAGGCGCTTCTAAAGGAGGACTAATATAGCTCACCTTTAGAAGAACTAATCCATATTAGAAAGGCACGTCTCAAGAGAATCTGTGCGAAAGAACAAGCAAGCCAACCTAGAGCCCTTAAGAGTAGTATCAAGAAGAGAAACTAAGGCGCCTTAAAGCAAACATAATTCTAAAGACTAAACCTTAGAGACAGTCTTAAAATCAGTTTAGCCACTTCTAGTAAATAATTAATAATTAGATTATTAGTAAAGAAATTCCTTTAGTATAAGAGATAATTAATAAAGCTTATAATTAAGAAGCAAGAATTTCTCTAGACGCCTTTAAGATACCTTATAAATTAGTCCTAATACCTCCCTAATTATTACTTGTATTACCTAATAAAAAGATGGCATCTAAAGATAAAGTCTATACTAAGTAATATGCTAAAATGTCCTAATCTTTTTTTGCAACTATTATATATAAGAGGGCTATAGACTATAAGTCTAAGAAGTTTTTTTAAGAAAAAAGCTATAATATATAATATATTAGCATATTTTTTATATTTTAAGTTACTTATAAATAAAACTTAATAAGCAAATAATAAGCTAGTATATTATTTTCTAAAATTTATTACTTTAAATAATATTATATTTTATATAGTTTATAAGATATTTAATATAAAAGAATAAGCTAAGTAGTTTTATATTAACTTTAATTATTAAAGAGACGTCTAAATAACCTATATTAGATTTAGAACTTTACTTAAAGTAATTTATAAAAGTATATAATATATTATATTATACTTAGTAAATACTATTTGCTTTTTAGTAATAAAGGCAGTATAAAAATAGATAGCTTTCTAAGTATAAATATAAGAGTTAAAAAGGCAAGAAATAAGAATAAGTTTATCTTTTTTATTTAGATTAATATAGGTCCTAAAGAAATATAAAGACGTTTAAAGAGTTATTTACTTAAATTATACTTTAATAGACTTTTAGAAGTATAAGCTATATAGCTTAAAGTTCTTTCTAGCTATTAATAATAAATCTAAGGTACTTATATAATATAAAAAAGAAATTAAGCAAAGAAAGCTAGATTTTTCTAAGAAATTAAGTAGCTAAAGCTAACTTTTATAAAGACGCCCTTAAAGAGAAAGACTAGAGCAGTAGGAACTATTATACTCGGCTTATTAAAGTCAAAGACTATTACTATACCTAGCTTATTAAAGACAAAGCTATTCTTTAGCCTAAAGACGCTAAACAAAGCCGCCTTATTACTAATTAAAACTTAACCTAGTATAAATAAGGATAAAAAAGCTACTATAGCTTCTAAGATAGTTACCTGTCTCTTGCCCTTAAAATATAGAGCCTTACTGGATAAGAGGCAGGATTAAAAGCATTAGTATACTAATATAAACTATATAAATGTAATATAATAAGACAGAAAGCAGGCAAAAGACGCCTTCTGATAAGTAAAGAACAATTAGTAATTAGGTAAAGCAAAAGTCAAAAGAATTAAAATAAATATATAAATTAAGATAATATAAATAATAATTGCCTTTTAAAACGCGCGGGTCTAGAACTATATTCTAAGAGTTATTAGATATAGTATTAATTAAGAGATATAAGAAAATCTAGTATTAAATTTAGTAATTAAATAAAGTAGAGCCTTATAAAGAACTACAAAATAATATTTGTTAATTAATTAGATAGCTAGATAAGTTAGTAATAAATATAATTAACTTAAAAACAAAAGACAGTAATAATGCAGCTAATAATGCTAGTAATACCTTAACTAATAAGGTAGCTATAAATAAAGAAGGCTTTAATAGTAAATAAGAAGAGCTAAAGAGCAAGTTACTTTTTAAGGTACTTATATATTCTAATAATAGTAATAGCAAAGATAATAACAAAGCTAGGCCTTTAGACATTAATAAAAAGATATCTGACCTTAATAATAAGCCAGATATAAAATTATTAGAGGAGTTAAGCCTAGACTTAAGCCTATTAAAGATGACTCTAATATTAAGCAAGACTTATTAGAGCAGCTATCTATATAGCTTAGGCTATAATAAGCAGCTTATTAAGGCAGACAAAAAGAGCAAAGGCAAGGCAAGAGCCTAAAGACTTTAGTACAGAAATATTATTTTTATATATAGAGCTATCTTTCTTTAGTTTTTTAGGTTTAGGACATCTAAGCAACTCTAGGCGTGTAGAGTCAAGATTTTGTTTCTTTTTTCTTATATATAACTTTACAGAGGCATATTAATATGTGACAAAGTTATCTAATATAACTTTACAGATTACTATAAGGCTAATTAAAGGCTATCTTAAAAGATTTATAATTAATAAAGAGCTATTTATATTTAAGAAGAGTAATAATATCTACTTTATTAGTATTAAAACGCCTAGCTAATAGAGAGGCATATCAAGTTCATAAATAAGTTTATATATATTAAAGGACTACTCTTAGACTATCTTTTTTCTTTTCGATAAGGATGTTAACTTCTTCAGAGGGGGGAGGTTATCATGCCTATAGCATGCCTTGACTAAGACGCCTTAGCAGATACGCCTTAAAGGCGACTACTAAATGTTAGTAATAGTTAGTTAGTTAGTCGCCTTAGAGGCATATAGTTACCTTAAAGGCAGATAGAGGATAGATATACTCTACTTATGTACTAACTTCAGACGAATTATTACCTTTATATATATTTAGCCCATAGATACACTACAAATAATAAGCTTTCTTTGATATAAAAGCTTCTCTTATTTGTAATATAGGCTTTATAGGCTTATTAAGCTAATTTTAAAGTAAGCTAATAATTCTACTTTATATTATAAACTAGTTAAAATAATTACTTGCTAATTAAATTCTATTAATAAGCTTTTAAACTTTTATTCGTCTTTTAAAACTTTCTTTACTTTCTCTTCTTAAATCTATCTATTTAAGTAGCTAAAAGTTTAGCGCTATCTCTTTTAAGCATTACGTCTACATTATAAAAATCCTTTTTTAAGAATATCTTTATATAGTCGTTTCTTAACTCTTTATTTATAGAAATACTAATCTTTATAAATTAGGCTAAGACTAATAATAAATCCGCTATTTAGTTATTTATAGTGTGGTGAGATAGCTCCTATAGTCACGTGCACTTGCTTAGCTAATCAGATAGTTCAGATAAAAGTGCTGTAGGATAGAAGATCCTGCAGGAAAGAGCATCATGCCTCCTTAATATTACTTACTTAGCCCTCTTCTAAACGCTCTTAAATTTGGCTATATATATATAGCCAAATATCCTGCTGCTATTTATACCAGATATCTACACATCCTTATCGCCGCTATATAAGCCGTACTAAGGCGAATTATATTACTCCTTAATAATAGTTCTTAGCCTTTATATATTTAGGGGCTTATTTATAGATAACTCTATTAGTAATAAGAGTTATATTAATTATAAAAATAATTAAAGTAAACTAATAATTATTAATTTTATTTTGGCTATAAA
>NW_006916304.1:0-3399 GCF_000464535.1 Endocarpon pusillum Z07020 | reverse complement strand
TATTTTAGTCTGAAATTCATCAAAAACGTGGCCCTCTTTATCTTTCAGAGTCTCTACATCCAAATCCTATAATCAGAGGGCCAAAAGCAAAGCCTATTCCAAAGAAATGGGCAGAAAAACAGCTAAATAATTATACAAGTAAGGAAAAATAGCTTTTTTTACTTATTTTTAATTGTTTTTAGCTGTTTTTTCTTATTTCTTTATTATTTATACTAATTTCTATTAGCTCCATCTATCCCTAATGACTCTACAGCTAATACCAAGCTAGATAAGCTTCTAATACCCCCAGAAGAAGCTGAGGAACACTTTAAAGGCCGCCAAATCAACGAAATTCTGCGTCCTTTACCCGATTTTCAATCAATTCCGATCATAGACTTAGATATCAATATTGTTACTTATATAAATAAAGATATAAATAACTCTAATCTAAATAATATAATAATATTATAAAGTAATAATTACTTAGTAATACCCTTAGTAAGCTTGTATTAAGCAGCTATTCGTCGTTTAGACAGCTAGGATATAGATTCTTACCTTCTTATAATATCCTTTATTAGTACTCATCAGTGTAGTCGCTGATAATAAGAAAGCTAAAGAGAATCTACTGTGGTTATGCGGGCGCAACGCATGCGTTCTATACGCGTTATAACTACACACCACACTAAATTAGAGGATACTTGGTTTTAAAAACTATCTAACTCTTATTTATCTAACTCGTACTTAGACCTGAAACTAGTCTTATAACTAGTAAATATAATATTATTCTAAATAAGAGACAAGATACCTCTGTGCTTGACCTCTTCTAAATTTATATATTATATGTAAGTAGGCAGTAATTTACTAGTAAGAAGAGGAAATTCTTTAATATAAATAAATTACTAATATTTAATAGAACTTTACTAAGACTTAAAGTCTTATATATAAAGAACCTTATTAAGGCTAAAGAGCTATTAAATAATAGATCTTTTTTAAAGTATTATAAATAATCTAGTATATATAAACTTTACAGAAATATAAGTAATCTATAAGTAAGAGAATATTTAAAACAAATTTAGAGCGCTTATTAAAGTAAAGCTATAAGTATAACTATATAATACTTATTAAAGTATAGTTATAAGTATAGCTATATAATACTTATTAAAGCAAAGTTATAAAAGTAATATAAAGACATTTATTAAGATATTAATAATATAAGCTTAGTTAATAAGTAAGAAGCTAATATATAATTAATATATATATAACGTGATTTATAAGTGTCTAGTATATATAAGTGTCTAGCGCACTTTTCTTCTATATTATAACCTTCTAACTATTATATATAGTTATAACATAACAACATAATAAACTCTTAATCCTAAGAAGCCAGAATTCTCCTTACTATCTAGGCTATCTGTACAAACCAGGAAATGTCGATCCAACATGCTATAAAGACGTATAATGTCTCTTAAACCTCCCTCTGCAATTAAATAAAGAGCTATACCCTAAAGGCCGAAGAACGTAATGCCTAACATAATTTTTGACTCTGACTAAAGAAGAGACACTTATATAATATATCCTCGACTTGGATTTGTAAGGATTCCTGCCCTAGATTAATGACGTATGAGATATAGTTGATCTCTTCTGCTAGATACATTATATAAAGCCTGTTAGCAAGTAGTAGCTATATAATTTTATATAACGCTGCCCTGAGCTTAAGACGCGTTTTTTATGTGTATATAACTTCTAGAGAGCCCTTTATAAAGATCCTGACTAGATAAATACGTGGTTTTAGCTAGTAATTAATATATATATAAAGTATAATATTTAAGATTATAACTTTTATAACTTTAATAAAATAGGCTTTATAATAAGAGTCATCTATAATAATATAGTAGTTATTTATATAGATTAATCTAGTTAAGATAAATAGCTTTAGTCTAGCAATTATAAATAAGCGATAATAATTAAGTATATAAGTAATAATAGCTTTATACTATTATTATTCTTAATTTTATAAGATATTAATTATTTTGTCTTTTGGTATACTAAATATAACCTTCTTAATTCTTAAGTAATTAAGACCTTAGGCAATAGCTAGACAAATAATAATACAGCTTTAGAATAGATTAAGCATTTTGATAAGTATACTTCTGTATAAAGAAAGAGTATATATCAAATAATTATCTTAGATAATTATAAGAGTTATTTATCTGTCTAATTTAAAGAATTCTATAAAGAGAAGAATATTATTACTCTTTGTCTTTCTGTATACTCTTCTTATCTTACTTAACTATTAGATATTAGTTATTTTAATGTCTTAAAGTAATTATATAGCAAAGAACTTAAGGATTTTATTAAAGCCTATATTAACTATATTACTAAGATTAAGTTTCTCCTTGCCTTTAAAGCCGCTTACTTTAACACAATAATAGCTAAAAACATTAAAGCTAGCTTCTGAGGTACTAGTCTTATGCTATCCCTTGTGGTTCTGAATAGATCCCTGCGTGGTCCTCCTGCTGTTAGGGGTTTAGCGTTAAGAGGTCTTTTAAATCCTACGCAATTAGTTGTTGTTCGTTTGGTTTCATGTTTTGGCCGCTATGTAAAAAAGCTGAATTTTCATTTATTTTTGGATAATTTATTCACTTTATAGAAATCTGTTCAAGCACTAAAAGAGCGTGGAATTGCTGTTACTGGAACTGTTCGAAAATCAGCTGCTAGATATCCCCCTCGACTTTTAATGCTCAAAATTGCAAATAGAGCATTAGAATAAGGTTATTTAGAAGCTACTATTATTTATGGAATAGCTTGTTAGTTGTAACAGGATTCAAATGCGGTTATAAGTAAGTTTTCCTTCTTTTATTTGTTATTTATTTAATATCTTATTCAATTTTTGAGCTATTAAATTGATTTTTAAATAGGAATAACCAGCGGATTTTCTTTACCTGAATTAATTGAACGCGAGCGAAAAAGACCCTGAAAATCAGCGTCAAATTCAACAATTACTCGAAAACCCTTTAGAGACTAATCAACCAAAATCCTTCCTATTCCTCTATTTATTGATTATTATAATCATTATATGGGGAGGGTAGATTAAGCAAATCAGCTCTGAGCTGCCTTTACCACTCATTTTCATCGAAATCTCAAGGAATTCCTTCCAGGAGTTTTTTAGTGTCTTAATTTAGCTGTTACAAATAGCTATAAACTTTATTTAGCTATTAATGGCTCTAAAACAACTCAAAACGGCAATCGAGACACAAATCAGCATCGAGACTATATAGAAGATCTTATTAATCTTCTATTTTGTGTGGATTCAGAGGATTTCGCTCAAAAAATCACTGAACAACCTTATCCGAAATATCAATTTTAAGCTTATTATGCCGGCCGAAAACCTTCTTTAAATGCTATTAATAGAGCCGAGAA
>NW_006916303.1:0-3830 GCF_000464535.1 Endocarpon pusillum Z07020 | reverse complement strand
CTATTATAATTAAGAATAGATACTTAATTCCCCTAATTTAAAAGATTTTAGATAAGCTTTATAAAGCTATATACTATATTAAGTTAGATATTATTATTGCCTTTTACAGAATTAGAATAGCCTATAAAGACGAATAAAAAATAGTCTTTCGCATATGTATAGACTTATATAAATAGAATATAGTCCCCTTTAGCTTTTATAACGTTTTAGCCTCCTTTTAGAACTATATTAATAATGCCTTAGGAAAGGATATTCTAGACTAATTTATTTTAGTATATCTTAATAATATTCTAATCTTTAGCAACTTATTAAAAGAGCATTACTAATACATAAAGACAATACTAGGCAAATTAGCTATTACTAGACTATAACTTAACATAAGAAAATATGAATTTGAAGTTTATAAGACAAAATACTTAGGAATAATTATCTAGAGCTATTTAAAAGATAGCAAACCTAGACAAATATATATAAACCTAAAGAAAATAGCTATAATTTGAGATTAGAAGAAGCCTAATAATATAAAAGATATATAAAGTTTTATAAAATTTATGAATTTCTATTATTAATTTATTAAAGAATTCTCAAAGATAGCCTTACTTCTAACTAAGCTTACCTGAAAAAACGTCCCTTTTAACTAGAGAGAAGAAGCCAAAAAAGTGTTTTAGATACTAAAAGACATATTTATAAGCTCCCTAGTCCTATAGCACTTTAATCCTGACTTACCCTGTACTATAAAGACTAACGCCTTAGATAATATATATAAAGGAGTCTTGTTTTAACCTAATAATAAGGGGATCCTGTAATCTGTGGCCTACTTCTTAAAGTGACATGCTCTAATTAAGAGCAACTATAAGATTTATAATAAGGAACTAATAACTATAGTTCATGCTTTTAAAGAATGACGCCTAGAGCTAGAAGGGTCCTAAGAACCTATATAAGTTATAATAGATTATAGGAACCTTAAATACTTTATGTTATCTAAATAATTATCTTGCTAACAAGCCTATTAAAGCGAGTTCCTCTCTTGTTTTAACTTTATAATTAAGTATTACTTTAGGTTATAGTGCCGTGCAGATGAATTATTCTGTAGACTATAAGACAAAGCTACTAATACTAACAATAATAAAAAGAAGTTCCTTAAGCAAGTAGTTCTAAAACTAAAGAATTTAGACCCCTAGATATTAGAACCTATTCTTGTCTATCTAATTAGATCTATAAGAATCCTATGCTGTTATAAGAGATTACTTAAGTTAGGAAAAGGCTCTAATGTAATCATAAATAACATTATAGCCTTACGCATAATAAATCTATAGCTCTAAACCATCTTAGAAGAAGATATTACTGCTGTATATCAGAATCTTGCTTAAGAAGATCCTTATTAAGTAACTTATTAATAATTCCTGTCTAAGGTTAAAAGGTCTTTTATAATTATATTAGCCAACTATTTAATAAAGAATAATAAACTATACTACTAATAATGCTTATAGATTCCTAAAAATAAAGAACTAAGACTCTACTACATTAATAAATACTATAAATAGCTAATAACTAATTACTTAGGCCTTACAAAGACTTACAAAATCCTGTAATAACAATTCTATTAGCTAAAGATAATAGACTTAGTAAAGGAATAATTAACTAAGATTCCTAAAAATAAAGAACTAAGACTCTACTACATTAATAAATACTATAAATAGCTAATAACTAATTACTTAGGCCTTACAAAGACTTACAAAATCCTGTAATAACAATTCTATTAGCTAAAGATAATAGACTTAGTAAAGGAATAATTAACTAAATATCCTATATACTATTATATAAAACCCTCTTACAAACGCTAAGGTCAACTATAGGCACTAGAGCCGCTTAAGAAATAGTAGTAACACCTAGCTATAGATTTCGTTACAGACCTCCTTAAATCTAATAGTATTTTCCCTAGCGTTATAAGTATTTAAGTCTTAATAGACTAATTTACTAAGAAAAGACACTTAGCGCCTTATTATAATATGAAAATAGAATATTTAATTAGGATATTTATTTATTTTATTATTTATAGTTATAGCCTCCTTAAATTAATAGTATCTAATAAAGATCTATAATTTGTTAGTAAATTCTGGAATAGCCTATATAAAAGGCTAGATATTAAAGCAAAACTATTTATTATATATTACTTAGAAATAGATAGATAATTAGAATAAGTTAATTAAGTAATAAAGACTTATTTATAAAGCTATATCAACTATATATAAGATGACTAGGCTAAATAAATTATATTAGCTAAATTTATTATAAATAACTATAAGTCAGAATTTATAAGCATGTCCTTATTCTTTATTAATAAAAAAAGCTTATTTAAGAGTTATAGCTTAAGTATTTAGGAAGGTATTAAAGAATTAAGGTTTTAAAACTATCGAAATCTACGGCTAATACAGCCGCGGGTTAAGCATGCGAGTAACAGGCACAGGTGCACTACTAGCCTGTGGCTAGCGCCGGGGAAATTGGCTGTACATGTACAGCCAACTTCCCAAAGCGGCCTAGCGCCATGCCGATGGGCTTCTCGATCTAGATTGACAAGGACTAGCTCCACGCTTATTGCCCCTGATCAATAAGCTCACCCATGTACTTAAAAGGCAGCACCGCCAGATCTAGATAGACAAGAGGCAAGGACATGGACCATAAGGCGGTACTTCAACAAGAACTTTTCTATTTTTTATTTTTATCAAAACTTGGCATCCCACACTAATTAATTCTACTACTTTATATCACCTTTACTCTTTTATTTCTCTACCAAATCCACTCGAAATTAGTTCAAATTAATACTAGCCCTTAGCCTTATCTATTCAATCAACTCTATTACCTTAAATTAGCTTCTTCTACTCAGAAATCTTCAAAAACCATCAAAAACCCTTTAAAATCACTCAAAATAGTGATTTCTCTATGAATTTCAGCTTACTCAGCGCCAGAATCAAGTGTTAGCGCCTTAATTGCCTTGTATAAGCGTACTATTAGCAAGCTATCCGTTGAAAGCGCCGAAAACCAGCCGAATTCTATCAAAAATCCCTTAAATTCACGTATTCTGCGCCTAAAACGTGTATGAAAAGCCTCCCAAAACGCTTAATTCTTAACGAATCAAGACGAAATTTCTTCCCTAGATAGCTATAGCTCTAATAGCTATGAGAAATCCTCTCCGGTCGACTCCGGCCTCAATTTGGGGCCAATTGATCCTAATATCTCTGTTGAGATCCCATTTCGGGCCGAAATTCATCAAAAACGTGGCCCTCTTTATCTTGCAGAGTCTCTACATCCAAATCCTACAAAAAGAGGGCCAAAGGCAAAATTCTATTAAAAATGTGGCCCTCTCTATCTTGCAGAGCATTATACAAGTAAGTAAAAATAGCTCTTTTAACTTATTTTTAGCTGTTTTTTTATTATTTATATTAATTTCTATTAGCTTTATTTATCCCTAATGACTCTATAGCCGATACTTAGCTAGATAAGCTTCTAATACCCCTAGAAGAAGCTGAAGAATACTTCAAAGGCCGTCAAATCAGCGAAATTCTTTGACCTTTACCCGAATTTTAACTAATTCCGATTGTTGAACATCCCTCTAAACCTTGCAATCTGCCTAATAATCAATATTGGCACCCTCTAGCGCTATTCCAGCTATTCTTTAACTAGCAGGTTATGTCAGGATGTTATGTCTCTTATCGTTAAAGAAACGAATTCCTTTATATTTTGTTATAATTCTGCTAAAAATCCTTAGAAATCTCTCTCTGTTCTTAAATTATATTAATTTTTTAGCTATTTATTACTTCTAGCACTTTATA
>NW_006916302.1:0-2316 GCF_000464535.1 Endocarpon pusillum Z07020 | reverse complement strand
AAATTAGATAATTTAAGTTTATTAGAACTAATAATTATATTATAGTTATAAATAAGGATAACTAAGTAGCTATTAAAATAGTTAGTAATAATTAGATTACTAAATACTTAAAATATATTAATATTAGTTGCTATTTTATACGTGAATATATAAAGAATTAAGATATTAAGATATATTATTATTATATAGATAAGATAGCTATAGATAATTATATAAAGAGTCTCTTAAATGCTAAGTTTGATACCTTTCTTTGTCTTCTTAGCCTTAAGGTCCTTAAAAGAGAGGCAGCCCCTATAGAGTCTAGTCTATAGTATCTTGTTCTCCTTCCTCCTTAGGATTAGGCTGTCACTCTCTGCCTCTGCTAATAATATTTTCAGAGAGTCATAATACCCTTCTTGCTATTCGCCTTTGCATTCCTAAAGAAAGTATCTTTAAAGCACCTTATAGTTCTGTATTTGCTATATTAATAGCTATCACTATTTCTGCCCTCTACCTCCTTAGTTTTTGTCTCCTAAGATGTATTATAATTTTAGTTTTGTTTACTAGTTTGCCTCTGACGTCATTATATATCATCTTGTTCTTTCACTTTCTGTAGTAGGTTCTGCGTTACTTATGTTATATTTACCTCTTTGGGTAAACACTATAAGAGAATATAGGATAATAATATCTTTTTATTTCTTATGTACTTACATTATAGTCACTTATCTAATTATACGCCTAAGTAAGAGTGTTGAAATCTATAGTTAATATAGCTACAAGTTAAGCATGTAAGTAGCAGGCATAGGTATACTACTAGCCTGTGGCTAGCGCCAGAGAAATTAGCTATATATATATAGCCAACTTTTTAAAGCGGCCTAGCGCTATATTAATAGGCTTATTAATCTAGATTAATAAGGACTAGCTCTACACTTATTATCCTTGATTAATAAGCTTACTTTTGTACTTATAAAGGATAGCATTATCAGATCTAGATAGATTTAAATAGGTAAGGACAGGACCACAATAAATAAATAGTATCCGTATAACGTTTAGATGCCTTTAAGGTAGGAGTAGTAATAGTAAAAGAAGGTTCCTTAACTTGTAGAGTCCTTAATCTAGCAAGAGGAATCTTGATAATAATTCTTAAGGAGGTTTCTGCTTTAGAGGCAATAATTTGGTTATATATATATAACTAACTTTATTTATCTCTTTAAGTAATTAGTCTTTAGCAGGATTATTAGCTTTTACTAAGTCTGATTCTCTTGTTACCTTTATGCTTAAGCGTAAACCTAATTATAAAGATGTCTTAAGAGCTTAGGAGGCATTAAATAATAAAGGTTTATTAAGGGTCTTTAAACTACTAGGTAGTTTTAGATCCTTTTATATATTTTTAGCTATACTACTAAATAGTTTTGAACTTTTCTGAATATTCTTTATACTCTTATTTAAGCTGAATCCTTTACTTAATATTACTAATTCTGTATTCTTCTTAGTAGACAGATCTAGTAATTTCTCTGATTCTTTTCTTACTCTTAACAAATCTAGATTATTATTATTTATTAAGTTAAAGAGGAAAGTACTACTAAGTATAGTTTTGTTTACTAAGATATAAGTTATATTTATTCTCTTTAGTATGCCAGATTTGATTATTTCTACCTAGTATTAGATAGTGTTAGTATAGCTAAGGAAGATGCCTACCTCTCTGTATTAGCTTGCTTTGTTTTCTAGCTTATTTATATAAATAAAATACTTTGAGCTAAAAACGTAAAGGGTATTAATCTAAAGAATTTTCTTAAATTAAGCTTGCTTAAGGAATTACTTAAGCTTACTATTATTTTTCTTTTCTAAATTAGGACTATTAGAAAGCCTATTTTTAACAAAAGAGACTATTAGGACTATAAGGTTCTAATAATCCTTTAGAAGTTAAGCATAAGTAAGCATTAATTATATAATAGATTAAGTAAATTATAAGACTTATTTAATAGTTTTATTTTGGCTTAATATGTATAGCGTTATAAGTTATACTTTTATACCTGATTTATCTATCTATATCTAGACTCTTAAATTAAGTTTCTTTGTATTATTAATATAGATAGCCTTAAGCCTTCTCTTAGTCTATAATTCTGCAGTTTTCTTCTATATAAAAAATTATTTAGTAATATCTACTTAAGTAACACTAGTAAAGATAATATTACATCAAATATAGTTATTAATTGCCTTAAGAAAGTATTCTTTATCTTAATATTTTATTATTAGGAATTTATTATAAATATTTATAAAGATCAGGTCTAAGGGTACTTTTACTTGCTTTATAAGCTTATAATTCTAGTTCTTCTT
>NW_006916301.1:10983-15766 GCF_000464535.1 Endocarpon pusillum Z07020 | reverse complement strand
ATTACTATCTCTTTTAAGAAGGCAATTTTAACGTTAAGAAAAACGCGCTATAAAGGGTTAGTACCCGGATTCCTTACCTTAAGACAAGATAGACTGCCTATATAGCTTTTTATTTATTCTTTTAGTAAGTAAAAAGGGGTAATAAAGGGCTCAGCCTGCTTGCCCTTACTACCTTAACCTTATTAACAGATGTGGCTTACTATAGTTTTAATTATGTTATAAAGGTCTGTTATTAACATATAGCAAGTTAAGTTAGTTACAGACATCTCTGTATAAAGATATATTAGGGGAGTAAATGTTTTAACCTTAAGCGCCTATATAATAGTAGCTTTATAAGCTTTTGTAATAGCCTGAAGGCAGCGTCCTTAGATGGCTTATAGTTTATTTTTAATGCCCTTTCTATGCCTTATTATATCCTCTAGGGCGTATTAGGCGTTATAGCTATAGAGTAGCGCTAGTTAAGTGGCTAACGCATATATCTAGAGCTTTAAGGAGACAGAGGAGCCTTAGGTAAAGCCGGACAGTATTTTTAAGACGCTTAAATAATAAACTGCCTACGCTTTAACTATGCAGAGATAAGGTTTCTATTATAACGCCAGGTTAAGCTAGACTTTAAGCACTCTAATGTTTAACTTAGGGTTAAGGCTTGCATTTACAAAGGGTAATAATAGTTTAGCTAGTATATTAAATCTCTTAAGTGTATAAGAGAAGTAGATCAGGTCATATTTAGATGAATTAAAGGAGAACTTATAGCGGGTTGCCTATAACTTGCATACGAGGTATATATATTTGAGGTTTCTGTAGTTCTACTCTGTGCTTAGACTATACGTAAGAATATTAATATTGTTAACAAAGCCTATAGCGCTTATATAGAGTGACACGTTCTTGTACATATTAAGGAGGTTAGTATTATAGAATAGATAAAGGATTAAAGAGATACGAGAGCCTTGCAGAATGCCTATAAATATTCTGTTACTTTCTAACATGAATTAGCTAAGGCGGACCTTAGTTTCCTTATCTTGAAGGAAGTCCTTGACCTAGTTAGTAATCTTTAAGAGAATCCGTCTTTTTCAAAGGTTATAAATAAGTCTTTTATAAGAAATGTAATTAAAGGCACTAGAGACGTTAAGGCTAAGTAATAAAGCTACTCTGTAGTGTTTAGCCCCTTATATAATATAGATTTTATTAGTAATTAGTTAGAGGGCTGTTTTAGTAGATCTTATTTGCCTTGCTCTTATTTAAGTGTCTAAGAGAAGAGAGTGCTTTTCAGCTACAAATTAGATGCGTTCTATAATTACTGCTTCTAACGCCTTACCTAATGTGTTAAAGAGGACAATAAGGTAATAAGCTTTCAGGTTAGAATAGTCAGGTTTCCTAGGTTTACAGATAATAACTATAGTAGCATGTTTAAAGACTAAAAGGTAGACTTCTAGATAATAGCATACGCTAAATAGGTAAGTAAGTAGCTCTGATTACTTATTAGCAATTATATAAACAACCTGATTAGGAATGCTATTAGGCCTTAAGGCATTATCCTTTTTAGATTTTAAGACAACTTATATAATCTCTAATTATATTAGTTTAGGTGAAATGTCTATAGATTCTAGGTAAGTAAAGCTCTGAATGTCAGAAAAATCCACTTAAGGAGGCAAGAAGAAGTAGTAGTTACAGAGTAATTTAGCTTTCGCCTTAGGTTCTAAGGCGGTTGCTCCGTTCCTGTAGAGAGTAGGGAACGAGGCTTGTGTAAAGATCCCCTGAGATCGTTGTCTCATCTACTTAGCGGTCCGCTATAGCTTTTCTTGCGATTTGCCTACTTCTTATATATGTTGTCTGAACTCTGTACGTTTAGCTTTAGCTATCACGTTGCCCTTCTTATTACAGGCTCTAGTAAACGCCTCCTAGGCTTGTTCTATACAGACAACATTATAGTGACGGCGTAATCTTTAGGAAAGCTTAATAGCCTCTGAGCACTCTGCAGTCTAGTATGATTTCGAGAATGAGCTAGGGCGCAGTTATAAAGTAGACTTATTAATCGCTTATTTTATTAAGTTTATTAGTGTGTTAGTATATCTATTAATCTCCTCTTTATTATAAAGAGAAAGAGAGTAAAGAGGGGCTATTATTCTGTCTAGTAAGTCTAAGAACTTTTTTTAGTTTATCTTCTTTTATACTCTTCGCCTACAAATAGAATATAATTTAGGGGCAGTTTGCTATTCCTATTTTGTTAAGACTAAGAGGTGATCTAACCCTTGTTCTAGTTCAGATATAATTCTATAGCCTATTAGTTAATTTAGTAAGGAGTCTGTAAGAAAAATAAGGTTAATAGTAGTTTTTTAGGCAGATTGTCCTGAGTAAACATCTCTAGTAATAGTTCTAAAGAGGAGCGCAAATAAGACGCTTATATTACGTGTGTAACTTAGTAGCGTATCAGAGAGGAGATATTAATATAGATAAGAAGGACTATATCAGAATAGATGATATAGATTAAAGTCGCCTAGAAGAATGTGCTCTTCTAGCATGCTAAGGGCCTAAGGGAGCGTATTAAGCGTGCTATAGTTCTTAGTGTCGCTATAGTGGATAAGAGGGGGGTTATAATAGTTATAAATGTTGATTATATACGAGTCACTTACAATTTATAGGGTAATTATAACTAGATCATCTAAGTAAAAGAGTTCTGTCTAGGAATCTGTTAAGATCCTCTTGTTTATATAGTAGTATACTCTTGATTCCTTAGCTCTTAAATCAACTAAGTAGAACTCGCTATTAGCTAGGTTATAAATAGTACTACTAATAGGGTTACACTATAGTTCCTAGACTGCTACTACGTTATACACATTAATTCCCAGGTCCTAGAGGAGAGGGGCAAGGACTTTTAGTCTAGATTTGTTAATATTATATTAAAGGACTCAGAAAGTGCATATTATTAAGAGGGTTAAGAGCAAGTAACTTCGATATCAGGGTCCTTTATGTTCACCTTAGGGAACGCTTGCGATTTGTAGGCAAGTATTATACTAATAGCCTATGATATGCTAAGGGGTGTAATGCCTAAGGTCTGTAGTTAGCTAGAAGGAGTCGAGGTCTTAATTAGAGAGATAAAGGAGTGAATCGCCCTGAAGTCGATATTAATAGTGGCCGCTTTAGCTAAGCAGCCTACAGGACAGGCTATCTTTCTCTTTTTGCCTCCTTTTATAAGGGTTCATCCTATAGGTGATTCTGAGTTAAGAGGGCAGCTGTAGTTAGATGTTTAAGAGCTAGAGATGAATAAAAAGGTAAGGGGAGGAGAGGAGGGAAAGGAGAGAGGGGGAGAAGAGTAAAAGAGCGGTTTCTGGCTCCTCATAATAGCAGCGTGTTCTGCGTCTTTAATCCGGGCCAGGCAGGCGAATGACCACGCTTTGTAGTTCCCGCTAGAGCACGTAGCGCAGCGCCTGCGAATAGCTTGCGAGTTAGATAGAAGAGTGTAGTCTTGCGTTTTATAGCCTAGTCTGTAGTATCCGTATTTTATCTTATTCTTGTATAAGATACTGGTGTGGCCATTATATCTTTAATAGTTATAGCATTAGATAATACGGCTTTTCTTATTAAATAACTTTGCAGTCTTGATCTCATATTACAGAATAACCCTTTCAGAAATCATGTAGTTTATATATAATAAGCATGCGACCTTAATAATTAAGAAGGAGAAAGCCTTAGATTAATTAAGCCTTTTAAGCTAGGAGGCTCTTTTAATTAGGAGGCTAGGATAAAGCTTCTTATTCTTAGCCTTAATATTCCTAGCTAAGAGATTAAGATTATGTCCTTCTTTTCTAGCAGTACTAATATTATAAATAAGTATAATAAAGGGTCGGACATAGACCTTAGCTAATAGGCAGATCTTATTAGTCTAGTTAAGATTTAATTATAAGTGTGTCTTGGCTAAGGCGTCTTTAGCCTAAAGTACAAGGTTGCTGCTTAACAACTTTTTAACTGCGACTATATTAGGGGCGTCAGTAGGGTCATTTCCTTTTATTTATAGCCTTTCCACAATCTGTCTAGAGGAAAAGGATTTAAGTAAATAAGCATCTTCTAAGGAGACCTTAACTAGGATTTAGTTGTCAATGTAAGAAGGTTCTGATTAGGCAGGCACATAAGGGATGACAGCGCCTGCGAGACCAGTACGGGTTGCCTGTGCGTAGCTTACAGGACCGGGGGTAACTTTCTGGTCAATGCCTAAGATGAGGGCTTCAATTTTCTCCAGTCTAGTCTCGACTAGAGATGGATTATGTGGGGCCGTACGAAGATACACGCGGACAGCTAGGAGAAAAGGGGTAAGGAGAGAGAGTAATGGATTGTCAGGTGGGAGAGAGAGGAGGAATGGCAAAGATTCGGGTTTTTCGATCGTGCTGAGAAGGCTGGCTCTTTGCGTTCTGTCGTTAGAGAGAGCGGGAGGGGAGTAGAGAGGAGTGGAGGGCTGCAGGATTTGGGAAGGTTGCTTATTATCGGAGGGCAGGCGGTTCGCTTGCGAAGAGGGCGCGATTTAGGTAAGCGGTAAATTAGGCATAAGGTGCTTTTTAATTAAAATAACTATATATATTATTTATTATTTATTAAAAAATCTATATTTTTATTATTTTCTTTAAACTTTAAGGTTATAATTTTTAAAAAAAGACTATTATTAAGAAGCTGCCTAAACTAATATTATCTTCTAATATTCTGACTTCTAAAGTAATAAAATTAATTATCTATTATTATTAAAAGATAGTTAATTTAATAAAGAAAGAAGTTTTATTTAATATAAAAGATTATA
>NW_006916301.1:9266-10969 GCF_000464535.1 Endocarpon pusillum Z07020 | reverse complement strand
TTATTTATTTATAAATAAGAAGACAAAACTTAAGAGTTTTATAATATAAGAAAGAAATATAAATTATTTATACTTATTTTTATATCTTTATCTTTTTTTTAAGCTATATTTTTATCCTTTCTTCTAAGTCATGCTCTTATCCTTCCTTTTGAGTTATGCCCCTGGCCTCTAAGGATATTCTTAGTAATATACTTATTATTATATAATACTATACTAAGACACTATATATTAATCTAAGATTATAACTCAGGTCTTTATAAGTTTTACCTTATAATAATAGTTTATAATAAATAAAGTATCTCTTTTGCTATAGCGCAGGAAATATACAGGACTAGCCACGCACTCAGATAGCAGCACTAATAGTGTATTTATAATAATATGCAGAACTCTTATTATTAAGCTATTATGCCGCTAATAAAGGCATCTGTATAGTACATAGCTCCCTATATAAGTACTATAGAACAGGAGATTAATATAACCTCTTTAGAAAAGTATAATCTCTTCTAAAGAGAAGTTATCGCTTCTGGCCTTGTAGATACTCTGTCAGATCCTCTATATAGGTTAATTAGTAGTACCTCTTATGTTTAATAAAGGAATATATGAAGTAGAGCGCTAACTATATTATAAATAGACTCCTTAGCTTATGTTTTAATAATTTATAGACTATTAACTTATTCTAATTTTAAGCTATTATAATAAATGTAAGCTTAATACTTACTTACTATCTTAAGAGATAATACAAAACTCTCTTATCTATAGTATAGCTATTAAAGAACTTATTTAAGGTTATTTAATTATATAAGAAAGTTGTTACTTTAGGAGTAATATAAGGTCTATTTAATATAAATACCCTATATTATATAAAGATTTAAAAACTATTGAGTTAAGATGATTTATAATTAAATAAAGAGAAAAGAGAGTAGCGAAGTTTATTATTCTTTCTTAAGCAACTAGAGGCAGAGCTTAGACGAAGCCCCTTTTACAGATCAAGACGCCTTATACACATTAATCAAGCATATAAAGAAAGTGACAAATAATTCATTAGCTCTTTTAGCCTTTATAGTACTAGTTAACAAGAATTAGACACACGCAGCAGCGTTTGTACTAACATTAGTAGCTGCCTATAAGAAAGAAAAAGCTCTCTATCTAGAAAAGGAGGTCAAGCATTAAGAAGTCTTTTAGGAGAAGGAAACTTAGGAAGAAAGATACTAAGACCTTGACAGAGGCATTAGCATCAAGATTAAGGCTTTAAAGGATTAACTCTATAATAAGGAGGAGATTATTCAGAATCTCTGTAATAAGGTTATAGCAATACTGAAGCCGCAAGTCTAGGTAGAGTCTTCTTTAGAAACTCTGACAGAACAAGAATTACTGCCTTAAAGGCAAGTCTTATTAGAAGCAACTCTAAGCCCTTTAATAGTGCTTAGCCTAAAAACTAAGAAGCTACCTTATCTAAAAGTCTTTAAAGATAGATCTTTTTAAAAGTTTTACTCTTAATTATTAATTATAAAAATAAAGTTTATAATTATTATAGCGCTCTTTTTAATAGAGCTATTTAAGGTCGCCTATATATAATTATGTATAAATAGTAATATTTAGAAATTACTTAAATTATATTTTAAAGACTTTAAAAGGGCCTAGATTTTAGATATATTTATAGATCTTTTAACTTAATTTAATTCTTTATTTTAATAAAAGACTAC
>NW_006916301.1:4254-7643 GCF_000464535.1 Endocarpon pusillum Z07020 | reverse complement strand
GAGAATTAGGCTAGCAGGTTAGTCTAAAGGATAAAGCAAATAGCCTGGGTCGCTCCTTTATAATTATTAAGGAGCTTCCGCATGTTAGAGAATAGATGGTCACTTAAGACGCGTCTCCAGAGCTAAGACTATGTAGGGCAGGAGAGGAGGATATGCTGTACTGTTATAGTCTCTAATCTGCACCTGTAGCGAGGGCTAGATATAGAGGGTACTCAGCGTTTAAAGAGGAAGGCATTAAATCTGATTACTCTATAAAGTCAGATGACTTAAGAGCGCATCGCCTACGAGTTATATACGACCAGGGAGAATTAGGCTAGCAGGTTAGTCTGAAGGATAAAGCGAATAGCCTAGGTCGAACAGGTGGTCGCTTAAGACGCGTCTCCGGAGCTGAGACCATGTAGGGCAGGAGAGGAGGACGTGCTGCACTGTTATGGTCCCTAACCTGCACCTGTAGCGAGGGCTAGGCACAGAGGGTACTCAGCGTTTAAAGAGGAAGGCATTAAATCTGATTACTCTAGTCTTAAGCTAGGTTAGCAGGGCACTATATGCTTTTAGTCGGCCAGCATAAAGCTTGTAATTCGCAAGAGAAATGCAGAGGGAGAGCTTAATAATTCTGCAGGTTTATACTTTATTTTCCTAGGACTAGTCCTAGCGCTCCTAGACTCTTCTTTTTGTAATCCTTTTAATTATAAAAAGAAAGCAAGTTATAAGCTCTTAGAAGAGGCTTATAGCCCTTATTACTTTATTAGTATAGTTATTTATTATTTTATTGCCCTTAATCTCTTTATATCTAAATAGCTATTATAATTTAGTTAAGATTTCCTTTTACCTAAGCTCCTTAATAGTTAAATAAATGTCTTTAAAAAGTAATTAAGAATAGGTTAGATCACCCTTTAAGAGAAACTATAAAGTTGTCTAACTATTAGAATAAATAATAATTATATAATTAGATAAAAAGAAATTAGAGTAGATTAAGAGGAGCCTAAGCGTAATGCTTAAGGCGTAAGAAAGATATATAATTATACTTATAATTATAGCTGAGATTTTATTATTCTAACTACTATTATTACAGTATATATATATAAATAGTATATATAAGTCATATATATATAGCTAGGTTACTATCTCTTTTAAGAAGGCAATTTTGATATTAAGAAAGACGTGCTATAAGAGGTTAGTGCTTAGATTCCTTATCTTAAGACGAGATAGACTGCTTATATAGCTTTCTATTTATTCTTTTAATAAGTAAAAAGGGGTAATAAAGGGCTTAGTCGGCCTGCCTCTGTTACCTTAACCTTATTAATAGATGTAGCTTACTAAGGTTTTAATTATGCTATAAAGGTCTATTACTAGTATATAGCAAGTTAAGTTAGCTATAGACATCTCTGTATAAAGATATATTAAAGGAGTAAACGTTTTAACCTTAAACGCCTGTATAATAGTAGCTTTATAGGCTCTTATAATAACCTGAAGGCAGCATTCTTAGATAGCTTATAATTTATTTTTAATGCTCTTTCTATGCTTTATTATACCCTCTAAAGTATATTAGGTGTTACAGTTATAGAGTAGCGCTAATTGAGTGACTAACGCGTATATCTAGAGCCCTAAGGAAACAAAGGAGCCCTAGGTAAAGCTGGACAGTGTTTTTAAGGCGCTTAGATAATAAACTATTTATGCTTTAATTATACAAAGGTAAGGTTTCTACTATAACGCTAGATTAAGCTAGATTCTGAGTACTTTAATGTTTAACTTAGGGTTAAGGCTTGCGTTTACAAAGGGTAGTAATAGTTTAGCTAGCATATTAAATCTTTTAGGCGTATAAGAGAAGTAGATTAGGTCATATTTAAACAAATTAAAGAAGAATTTATAGTAAGTCGCTTATAACTTATATATAAGGTATATACGTTTAAGGTTTCTATAATTCTGCTTTGTACTTAGACTATATATAAAAATATTAATATTATTAATAAAGCTAATAGTGCTTATATAAAGCGACATATTCTTATATATATTAAGGAGATTAGTATTATAGAGTAAGTAGAGGATTAAAGAGATATAAGAGCCTTATAAGATGCCTGCAAATATTCTGTTACTTTCTAGTATAAATTAGCTAAGGCAGACCTTATTTTCTTTATCTTAAAGGAAGTCCTTAACTTAGTTAGTAATCTTTAAAGGAATCTGTCTCTTTTAAAAGTTATAAATAAGTCTTTTGTAAAAAATGTAATTAAAGGTACTAGAGATGTTAAGAGATTGATCCGTCTCTATTGCAAGCAGCTAACGATCCATCGTTTGCTGCTAACCAGCAACGTTCTCCCGCTACGTTATCCAATTATATCCCAACAATACAAACTACCAGTGCAGAGGCTCCAGTTGCGGTCTATTTACGGCCTCACCCAAGATCTCAGGTATACCAAACATCAAAGGTGTGGTTGGGTGCGCTAAGCTCGCGGAAAATAATAAGGCAATAAGCTTTTAGGTTAAAATAATTAGGTTTCTTAGGTTTATAAATAATAACTATAATAATATATTTAAAGGCTAAGAGGTAGACTCCTAAATAATAATATATGCTAAATAAGTAAGTAAGTAGCTTTAGTCGCTTATTAGTAATTATATAAATAACTTAATTAGGAATACTATTAGGTCTTAAGGCATTATTCTTTTTAGATTTTAAGATAACTTATATAATCTCTAATTATGTTAGTTTAAGCAGAATGTCTATAGGTTCTAAGTAAGTAAAGCTCTAGATATTAAAAAGATCTACTTAAGAAGGTAGAAGAAAGTAGCAGTTGCAGAGTAATTTAGCTTTCGCCTTAGGTTCTAAGGCGGTTGCAGTTGCTCTATTTCTATAAAGAGTAAGGAACAAGGCTTATATAAAGATCCTCTAAGATTATTGTCTCGCTTATTTAGTAGTCTGCTATAGCTTTTTCTGTAATTTGCCTGCTTCTTATATATATTATCTAAACTCTATATATTTAGCTTTAGTTATCACGTTGCTCTTCTTATTATAGGCTTTAGTAAATACCTTTTAGGCTTATTCTATATAAGTAATATTATAGTAATAACATAATCTTTAAGAGAGCTTAATAGCCTTTAAGCACTCTGTAATCTAATATAATTTTAAGAATAAGCTGAGGCGTAACTATAAAGTAAACTTGTTAATTACTTATTTTATTAAGTTTATTAGTATATTAGTATACTTATTAATCTTCTCTTTATTATAAAGAGAAAGAGAGTAAAGAAAAGCTAATATTCTATTTAATAAGTCTAAGAACTTTTTCTAATTTATTTTCTTTTATATTTTTTGCTTATAAATAGAATATAATTTAGGGGTAGTTTATTATTCTTATTTTATTAAGACTAAGAGTTACTCTAGTCCTAAGCTAGGTTAG
>NW_006916301.1:0-4008 GCF_000464535.1 Endocarpon pusillum Z07020 | reverse complement strand
GGTTGTAACAGTTATAAATGTTAATTATACGTAAGTCACCTGTAATTTACAGAGTAACTGTGACCAGATCGTTTAAGTAGAAGAGTTCTGTCTAAGAATCTATTAAGATCCTCTTATTTACATAGTAGTATACTCTTGATTCCTTAGCTCTTAGATTAACTAGGTAGAACCTACTATTAGCCAGGTTATAAATAGCGTTACTAATAGAGTTACGCCATAGTTCCTAGACTACTATTACGTCGTACGCATTAATTCCCGGGTCCTAAAGGAGAGGGGCAAGGACTTTTAGTCTAGATTTATTGACATTGTATTAAAGGACTCAGAAAGTGCATATTATTAAGAGGGTTAAGAGCAAGTGACTTCGATATCAGAGTCCTCTATATTCACCTTAAGGAACGCTTATGATTCGTAGGCAGGTATTATGCTAATAGCCTATGATATACTAAGGGGTATAGTGCCTAAGGTCTGTAGTTGGCTAGAAGGAGTCGAGGTCTTAATCAGAGAGATAAAGGAGTGAATCGCTTTAAAGTTGATATTAATAGTAGCTGCTTTAGCTAGACAGCTTATAAAACAGGCTAATAACCTTATTATATTATTTAACTAATATAACGTAAAGTCTACATCCCCTTATAGGGTCTCTGTTACACTTTTCTATATATTCTAAACTTACCTTATCTTTATAATAGAGACTCTTATCTTTAAAGAATACTTTAGGGTTTAAATAACCTAAGTCCTAGCCTATACTCTAGTTATAGTTTACTTTATAAGTATATAATACTAGTAGTTAGCTAGAATAATATTACTTTGACTTGTATATAAAACGTATAGTTATTATAGGCTCTTAATATAAGTAAGATAACTAATCTAGACTCTTTATATACTAACATATATATTCTATCCTCTTAGGCTATACAGATAGTCTCCTTAATAGCTATTATTATGTACTATGCCTTACATTAAACCTAAAGGTTATTTGCTTTATATTATCTGTAAAAGTCTCCTTTGTACAGACTAACTATGTTTTATAAGCGATTTATATTATATACGCAAGCCAGCTATATATGTGTCCTCGCCTACTAACTAAACTTGTATCCTTAATAACTTAATAGATGCTGCTATACTACTTTATTACTCTTATACACTAGCTTTTTCATGTCTCTAAAAAAGATGCTTATAACTACGTACTTAATAAGGTTCCTTTAGCCTTAATAAGGCTCTTTATATAGACGCTTTACGTTATAACTTATTCTGAGTTCCTCTTATTTATAGATTACTTATGTTTCTATAAAGTAGAGTACTCTAAAGTATATTTATATCTTATAGTTGCTTATAACTACGCTTTAATAAGGGTTCAGAGCTATTAATAAGGTCTTCTTTGTATAAAAGGCTCTAAGCCTTAATAAGGTTCTGCCAAATATTAATAATTTATTTATACTAAAGGATTTCCCTTTCCTTACTATACAGCGCTGCCTACTTGCACACGCTATATAAACCCAGAAGGAGACAAGTACAAGGGTGTCCTGTCTCTTAGATAAAATGATATTACATCCACAGCCTGTAAGAGCTGCTTCGGGTCTGAGTATGAGTCAGATACCCAAGAGTCGGGTGGTTTTCAAAAGCCAGAGTGTCCCCTGATTTGCGGTCGCAGCTTAACACGTGCTAGCACACGCGTTTTGCGTATAAGGCTACGGATTTCGCTTAGTTTCCTTATATAAGGTGACGCTATAACACGCAGCACTCTTGTACAAGTACTCACGCTAGATACTATAAGAAGATAAAAAAATCTATATCCTAGCTGCTTAAATAATAAGCAGCTACTTAATACAAGCTTATTAAGGGCAATATATAAAGTATTATTATTCAGATTAATCTTTATATTAGTAATATTTTAACACTTTATTAATAAAAAATTTATAAAAATGCTTACAACATTTATTATACTATACTTAAATAATATCTTAGACTATATAAAGATAAGAAAGGCTATTATAAGTAGTAGATATTATATCTTAAATAGATATATATTAATTAAGAGATTCTTAAGACGTGTGCTCTTCCGATCTAGACTAAACTTATATATTAGCTCTTTATAAGCTTATTATAATCTCTTCTAATTCCTAAGCGCCTTTAATAAGATATTTTAATAGATTTTATTATAGAATTATTAATATTAGAAGACTATAACACTATTCTAATAATTATTAATTAGTTAAGTAAGAAACGCTACTATATCCCTTATATAATTATAAAAGAGGGTATAACTTTAGAAGAGATAACTAAGATACTATATAAAAATATATAAAAGCTTTATAGGCTTCCTTAGATAATTATATTTAACTAAGAGCCTTAGTTTACTAACAAAGTATAAAAACAATAATGCTAAATCTTAGGAATTAAAGTAAAGTTATTTATAGCTTATTATTTATAGATAGATAACTAGATAGAAGTCTTTAATACAAAAATAAAATAATACCTAAAGGCTTATATAGATTTTGTATAAGCTTAAGTATTAAATTTATTATAAATATAGTAATATCTAAGTTTATATAGCTATTACTATTTATAAATATATATAGATATTAGCTAAAGATAAGTTTTAATAAGCCTAAGTCTACAGAGATAATAAGAAAACATATAGCCTTAAAGAAGGCTAAGAATCTAGCAAAGCTAATAAAAAAGGTTTGGAAGTAGGCATAAAGGTACTTAAAGATTATGTAAGAGCGATAGTAAGAGCAGATAAATAAGCACTACTAGGAAATTAATTTCAAAGAAGGAGATAAGGTCTAGCTATTAACAAAGAATATTAGTATAATAAGACCTTATAAGAAGCTAGATTTAAAGTAGATTAGACTATTTCTTATTATAAAGAGACTTAGGTAGAGCTTTTATTTAGAGCTGCCCTTATTAATATAGATTTATAACGTATTCTATATATTATTACTTATTAAAGACCTTGCTGACCCCCTGCTAGGCCAGGAATATTTATAGCCTCTGCTAGTAAAAACAAAAGAAGAGGAAGCGTAAAAGATTAAGGACATAGTTAACGTTAAGCAAGTAGGTAAGGCTTTAAAGGTGTGAGTCAAGTAGGTAGGTTAGCCAGAGGACCTGACCTACTACCTTATTATAAACTTTAAGGACTCTAAGGACCTACTTAGAGATTATTTTAAAAGGCACCTAGCAAAAAGAGCGCCTAATTAGTTAAACTTAAGCTAAATATAAGAAAATCTAATAGAAATATTATATAATAAATTTAGCTATATATATATAGCTAAATTTCAGACTAACCTAATAAAGAAGTTACTAGACTTAGCAACAGAATTTAAGAGGAGTAAGCTTACTTTCTTATACTCTTGATTAAGAGCAATTAATTTTTTTGAAAGGAAGGATAATGTAATAAATAAAGTATCTCCTCTGCTATAACGCAAGAAATATATAGGACTAGCTACGCACTTAGATAATAGTGCTAATAGCATATCTATAATAGCACATAAAACTCTTGCTGTTAAACTATTATACTGCTAATAAAGGCATTTATACAGTACGTAGCTCCCTATACAAGTACTATAGAATAAGAGATTAATATGACCCCTTTAAGGAAGTATAATCTCCTCTAAAGGGAAGCTACCGCTTCTAGCCTTACAGATACTCTGTCAGATCCTCTGCGCAGATTAACTAATAGCACCTCTTGTGTACGATAGAGGAGTATATAGAGTAGAGCGCTAGCCGCACTATAGATAGACTCCTTAGCTTACGTTTTAGCAATCTATAAACTATTGACTTGTTCTAGTTTCAAGCTATTATAACTGTTTCCTTATTATTTACTTTATTCTATATCTCTTCTCCCTCAAAAGAATCTGAGATATCCCTTAAGTCCTTTTTATCCGCAGAAGCTATAGCTAATGCCTAAATACGTCTTAATAATAATATAGCTAATGTATATAAGCCCTTATATATATCTATTTCTATATAAAGCCTAACTCTAATTTATACTCTCTAGCCCTTTAAGCA
>NW_006916300.1:3921-5549 GCF_000464535.1 Endocarpon pusillum Z07020 | reverse complement strand
TAAATAATTCTTTAAATAAAAAAAGATTATAAAGCTATAAACTAAACGTAAATTAAAGGCTATATATATTAATAATACTAAGGAACTTGATTCTAAAATCTAGTAATAAGTAATAGAATTAGGAGTATAAATATAATTTATAACACTATATATATTAAGTTAAAACAGCATTATTAAGAGAGTATTATAGTTTATTTAAAATATGATATAATTAATATTTACTTAAGCTTATTTATTAAAAGAGTATTAGAATTTTATAGTTTAGAAAGCCTTTTTTATTAAAAATAAGCTTTCTAATAATCCTAAATTAAAAAAGAATAATAATAACTTAATTAGATAGTTACCTAAATAGGCTTAATTAAAACGAAATCTTTATATTAATAATCTCTATATCTTTAGCTTAAAATACTTTATTTATATTAATAAACTAGTAATAAAAGCTAGCTAATATAAAGAAGTAAGTATATATCTTAATTATGTAAGCTTATTCTAATACTAGATTAAGATTATTAAATTAAGTATATTAAAAAGAATTAATATAGCTTAGGTTTTAATAGATAAAATAACTCTAAAGAGTAAGCTTCTGCTCTGCTTTACAAAAGAGGATACTAATTTTTTATTAAAAGTAAGAGATAAAGTAGAAGCTTTATTATTTATATTTAGCTATACTATATAGCTGAATTTACATAATCACCTAATTAAGCAACTTTCGGATTAGTATTCTCTATATTATAGGTATAAGAAATCAAGTTAAGCTGACTTTACTTAGCCTTTACTAAATTATATTATAGATAAGGACAACTTAGATGCTCTCAGACTTAAATCTAATAACATAGTCTTAAAACTGCTAAATAAAACAGAATTATAGAATTCTGACTTAGTAGGAGCTAATAATCCTAATTTAATAAGAGCTAATAAGGTCCTGAAACCGCCTATGCAGGTTTAGGCCTTAGAGCTAATAAGTATTAATAAGCAATCTGATTATCTAAAGATTATTATTAAGATTCCTCTTGCAAAACTAAGGCTAAGGATCAAGGTCTATATCCTAGTACTAAAGGTAGTTAAGCGTTATATTAAGGATAATATTGCCTTAGAAGAGAGTAAGAAGCTTTAGCTAACTTCAGAGAAAGTCAAAGTATTAAATAAAAACTCTGCTCTCTAGATTAATAATATTAATGTAGAGACAGCCTTCTTTGTATAGGCTTCAAAAGCTAATTAGCTAGACAACATTAAGAACTAAGTCCTAATTTTGACAAACTATTAAGTAGCTATTAATAACCTTGTCTATAAGCGTAAATAAAAAAAGGCAATTTAATTAGAACTTAATACTCTGATCAGCAATTAGACTTAGCAGGAAGAGAAGCTCCTAAGGGACATTAATCAAGTAACTAGCAAATAGGTCTTATTATCAAGTATAATATTAATAATAGTATTAAAAGATATAAGGCAAGACTTATTACTAGAGAGTTTATATAAATCTATAATTAAGACTTTAAAGAAACCTTTATTTTAATAATATATATTAATTTATTAAGGATACTAATAACTATTATAATAATTAAGAATATAAAAGATAAATAAGTAAATGTTAATAACGCCTTTATTAAATCTAAGCTTTATAAAATAAT
>NW_006916300.1:452-2890 GCF_000464535.1 Endocarpon pusillum Z07020 | reverse complement strand
AGTTATTATTTTATTTATAAATATATTAAGAACTAGGATATTTAAATTTAATACTGTTATATAAATAAGATAATTATTAATAAATATATAAAGAGCCTAGCGAAAACTAAGTTATAGACCTTTATAGATTTGCTTAGCATGTGCGCCCTTAAGGACTCTATTACTTATGCCTCTGTTAATTTAAGGGCAATAGTAACACCTAGCTTAACGCAAGTAGGGCTAATCATATACCATCTTCTAATCCGAGCTAGTAGCATCCTCAGAGTTCCTGCACCTCCTGCGTCGCTATTGTCTTCTTGTCTTCCTAGTCAATCGCCGTCTCCTGGCCCCTCTTCTTCGAATCGCCCTTGCTTGTCTTGCCTCTCTCAGTCGTTCTTCTTGCTTACTCTGCCGCCTTGATGGCTTCGTTTTTCTTCTTTCTATTAGCGGTGATATTATTGTTGCCCTGCTGCTAATCTGCTTGCACAAGTCCTATTAGCTAATTGAATATCTGAGTAAGAGTGTTGAAACCCATATAATAATGTCCTATACTGTATAGTTATGCTTAGTACTGTACAGGTGCGACCACTTAATAGGCCTAGCACTTAATAAGACTAGTACAGGATTTCCTGTGCTATACCTATTTAGGCACTAGCCTAGTTAGATAGATTATATATATAGTTTAAGAGGAAGTAAAGTTTTCTTTGCTTCTTTAAGCTATATAATAAGGACAGTCTAAAGCCTTTAATATACAAAGCTTAACACAAGTTATAAGCTAATTTAGCTTAAGAGGGAATATTAAGAATATATATTAATTAGTAAACTATAGTTTATATTATTTAGCTATACATATATAACTAAATATTGCCTAATTAGATTATTCTTAATCAGGTATAATATAAGATTTTATATAGTAATAGTATAGGATATACTATATAATTTATGCGCTAGCAGAGTCTATACTTAGTATACAAATATACTATAATCTCACTCTATATATAAGTTATAACTATTAATAATATTAATAATATTAATAGCTATTCTTAATCTATATACCTATTTAATATTAAGTATATTTTTTTTTAGTTATCTTTATAATATTTCTTTAAGATTGCTCTTTTTATTTATAAATTTCTTATTTATCTAGTTCTTTTTCTAAGGCTTATAGTCTTTCTTTAGACTTTCTTTTATAATATTTAACTATTACTTTATATCCTTATAATCTTTAGTATAATAGCTAGGCTTTTTATAATATAAGTATAATTGTCTTATATACTATTAATTTCCTGCATTACTAGTACTCTATAGCAAGATGCGTTTAATTAACAAGATGTATTAAAATTAGTACTAATAAGCTAATTTGACGAATTCTATCTATATTTCTTAATAATACTCCTTTAAAGGCTTCTTTAAGCGTATTTTCTCTCTTGCTTTAGTTGTAGTAACCTTAGATACTATAGAAAAGGCTTTTTTATCTCGTTTTAGAAGCCTTTTAAATTAAGCTATCTCTGTCTTCTAATTACTAAGTTAGTACTAATAAATACGTTAACAAGCTTCTTTAACTGTTACTACTCCTCTGCTTTAAATAACGCGTTAGCCTATTATAGAACGTGCTTTTCAAGCTGTTTCTGCTGCCTTTATAGCTTGTAGATCCTTTTTAATTTGCTCGCTAAAATCAAGTCGAATTAATGCATTATAAAGATACTTCTTTACTTGTTGATAAAGCCGTGATAATATAGTATCTTTATCTTCTGCCTTACCTAGATTACAAAAGAGGCGTTCACTTATATACTAAAGCTCTGTAACGTTAGTAAGGGTAGTAGGCTGGCTCGAATTAGCCTCCTCTTTATTCTCTGCCTTTAGAGTTACTTCTCTTTATCAAACGTATTCAATTTATTAATAAAGTGGATTAAGAACTTGTAAAGGATTATATAGTATAATGCCTATTTTTTTAAATGCTAATAAAATAATAGATTATTTAAAAGTTTTCGCGTAAAACTTATTAAATACGGCTAGAAATTTGATCTTTAAAAAATTGAAATCACTAGTTTATATAGTTATATTAATAACCTTATTATAATAGTACTTATAAGGTTAAAAACAAATGATGTTAAAAGGCTATAATAGATAAGTAATATAAGATAAAATGCTATATAATATAATCTTGTTATTCTTTGCATATTTAATAAAGTTATATTTAATATAAAAAGCAAAACTATTAAGAATTAGAAGACGAAATAAGCTCTTTATTTTTAAATATATTAATTTCTTAAAAAGATATAGCTAATCAAGATTAATATTATTATTTAAATAGCCTATTTTACTTAAAGCAAGAGCTATATTATTATTAAGATTATTTATAACTTATCTTTTTAATAAAGTTAATGCTTTAAAAATAAGTAATAATGTATATTAATTAATTAATTTAATTTTATAGATAATTTATTAAGTTTTAAGTA
>NW_006916300.1:0-432 GCF_000464535.1 Endocarpon pusillum Z07020 | reverse complement strand
AGAAAACCTTTTAAAGAAGAAAAACTTATTAATATAATTTATAATTATCTCGTATATATAATTATCTTGTATACTTTTCTTCTAAATTATAATCTTCAAACTATTATATACTACTATAACATAATAATATAATAAATTTTTAATCTTAAGAAGCTAGAATTCTCTTTATTATTTAGGCTATCTGTACTAACTAAGAAATATTAATCTGATGTATTACAAAGATGTATAACGTCTCTTAAACTATCCTCTGTAATTATATAAAGGGCTATACCTTAAAGGCTAAAGAATATAATGCTTAATACATTTTGACCCTAACTAAAGAAGAGACACTTGTATAATATATCCTTGACCTAGATTCGTGAGGATTCCCACCCTGAATTAATAACGTACAAGATATAGCTGACCTTCTTCGCAAGACGTGTTATACAAAGC
>NW_006916299.1:0-2480 GCF_000464535.1 Endocarpon pusillum Z07020 | reverse complement strand
ATTAGACTTATTATTATTCTTAATATATTAATATAATATAGATTATAAAGAATTATAACCGCTTATAAAGATATAAAAAAGGTTTTAAATATATTATAAATAAGAAGCTTAAGATTAGTCTTAAGCGCTTATTAAGTTATTAATTCTTGTATTTTAAAATATAAATTACAGATCTTTTCTTTTAATATAGTATTTGTAATAAAAGTACTTATAGCTTACTAATAAAGATTACTTATAACGTAATTAAGGGTATTATAAATTATATAATTAGTTTTAGCGTAATTAGAGTATATATAAATAGTATGTTCGTATATTATATATAGATTCCTTAGCTTTCGTTTTAGTAATTTATAAATTATTAACTTGTTCTAGTTTTAAGTTATTATAATAAACGAAAGCTTAACACGCTCTTTATATCCTAGACAGGATACAAAACTGTCTAGCCTTAACAGAACGGCTCAAAATTGCTATAGGAGTATATATAACAGAATAGTGCTACTGAGGAACAGTACTACAAAGAAGCTGTAACAAGACAGAGAAATTCGGCAGAGATCCTCTATAGCAAAGACCTCTACAGCAGAGTGATTTAGTGTTATGCAGCACAAGCACTATAGCGCCGTAGACAGACACTACAGACTCTACAGATTTTATATAAGATTAGTAGAAAGGTTCTTATAGATTTCACACAGATTTACAAAGGCTAAAAGGCAAATAAAAGATTTATAAAAGAGTATATATAGATTAAGATTACAAAAGAATAAAATTAGTATAAGCACTTAAGAGTTTATAATAAAGCGAAATTATATAAGTAAATAAGGATTTATAAGAAGTATAAATAAAGTAAACATTTATAAAGGGTTTAGAATAAATATAGATCTAATAAAAGAGAATACTACTAAGTAGATTATAATAAGAGATAAAAGAGATAAGTTCTATAATATAATAGAACAGTGCTATAGTAAAGTAGTACTATAATAAAGTAACTTAGCAGAGACTCTTTATTACAGATCTCTACAGCAGAGTAATTCTGCATTATTAGTACAAGCACTATAGCGCTACAGACAGACACTACAGATTCTATAATTCTATATAAGATTAGTAGAGACAGATTCTACATAGATTTGTAAGGGCCAGAAGGCAAATAAAAGATTTACAAAAGAGCATACGTAAATCAAGATTGCAAAAGAACAAAATTAGCATGAGCACCTAAGAGTTTGCAACAGGGCGAAATTTTATAAGCAAATAAGGATTTGTAAGAAGCATAAGCGAATCAAGCATTTTGTAAAGGGCTTAGAGCGAATATAGAGCTGACGAAAGAGAATGCTGTTATAGATTAGAGGAGCGAGTTCTGTGATATAGATATGTAGTAAGACTCCTAATTAACTGTCTAGTAATTAAGGGCAATTAATATTTTAGAGGAGAGGGTAGTATAATAAAAGTCCTTACGGCTTACTAATAAAGATTGCCTGCAGCGTAGTTAAAGGTATTATAAATTATATAATTAGTCTTAGCGTGATTAGAGTATATATAGATAGTATGTTTATATACTATACATAGATTCCTTAGCTTTTGTTTTAGCAATTTATAAACTATTGACTTGTTCTAGTTCCGAGTTATTACAGTATTAAATAGATATATAACTAACTTAATTAGAAGAAGACTTAGATTTAAGATAAAGTAAACTATTATAAATGCTTATAATAGAATTTAAACATAAATAATTAGCTCTAGAAGTAAGTTACAACTATATAAGCTCTTTTTATATAAAGTATATTTTAAATAACTTAAAAAAAATATCTTAAAGGACATCTAGAGATTTAAAGTATTATAAGAGATTCTAAATACTAATAATTAATTCTATTTATTTAAGATTATAGTCTAAAAGATTATAAAAAAGAGCTAAGAAATATACTAGATTATATATCTTTATAGTATCCTTAATAATTAGATAAGGCCCTTAGTACTTAAAGTAATAAAGTAAAATTAATTATAACTATATAAACTTGCTAGCAAGCTTATATACTTATTAATAAGTTAAATTTAGATAGAGAAGATTAGTTTAAATGTGTTCCTTACAGAATATAAAGTACTAAGATATATAATGTAATACCCCTATAGCTAGAGAAGATAAATAGTAAAGTATATTATCTGTTTCTGTCCTTAGTACAAAGAAGAGAGGAATAAGTTACTTTACTTTATTAGTACTAGCGACTATATATAAATAATTATAACTTTATAGAACTGCAAAACTATAGCAAAATAGCTGTAATAATAGTGTCTCTTTTCTTAGTTCTAATTAAGACTTAACTAGTTAGTAAGAAAAAGGAGGAGCTTATATTATCTTATTATAACTTTGTGTAAGAGATAATAATTACTTAGTATAAAGTAAAAACCCTAAATTAATTAGTATAGAGTAGTAAGTTTTTCTTCTTTAAAAGATTTTCTTACTCAAAACTTAATAAATTATCCCTTATAAGTTT
>NW_006916298.1:6355-10826 GCF_000464535.1 Endocarpon pusillum Z07020 | reverse complement strand
TGCCCACTATCTTCTCTATCTCCTATTGTTCTATTCCTTTTTCGTTGATATAGTCTGGTGGAGGAGGTACATTTCGCTAATAGGGGTCGTCTTCAAGGTCTGGCGTAGAGTCAAGATAGATCTTATTGATGACTTGGTAGATGCCCTAGCTGGCAGGCAGGTCCATTTGTAGCGCGTTGCCCTTGCCCATAGTCTCTAGAATTCGAAAGGCTCTTGTGTAATATAAAGATAACGCAAATTTACGTGTTGAGGGCAACAAGTAAGTCTTTAGCGAAAGACGTAGTTAAGCCTACCTAGATTCGAAAAATTAGTCTTGCAAAGCTCTGTTAACCATTATATTAGCCGCTAATTAAAGCCTTTCTATTATGATATCTCTTGCTGCCTGTTATTTAGTGATAAGTTACTCTAGCGCTTCTGGTATTAATAACATTAATTAAGTAGCAAAAATAAAGCTATAGATCACTTAGAATAAGGTTTATTTAATAATAGATAAGTAGTTTATATTAAAGTAGAACTTGATAATAGGTAAGAAAAGTCTCGAGGGGGCGGATGAGGGGGGGCTGGCGGGGGGTAAGCCGATCTCTAGCTCTTAATTAATGTGTTTAGACTGCCTATTCGTAGATAAGTAGTATGCTATAGTATAGATTAGTTGTGTGCCAGCTAATTTTAAATACTCTCTTCTAAAGCGTAGCTATAAATCGTGCTTCTCTATTAATAGTAATAGTATTAGGTAGGCTATAACCCCTCTTATAGAAAACGTTATCCTAGAGGCATTTAGCCTATTTCTTAGCTGTTTGCGCCTTCTTCTCTGTTTTAAAAGCTACTCATTTTAAAAATCAGTTAATAACAACTAGAATTATGTCATGTCTATCCTCTGAGGATAGGTTAGTAATAAAATCTATTGTTAAGGAGTAGAAAGGCTATAGAGGTGCTTAAAGTAGTTAGAGAGGTAATATAAAGCTTATATAGCATAGCTTATTTATTTTGTATCTTGTGTAATAATATATATAGGACAGGATATCTCTGCTTATTTTTGGTTACTATATGCTTATAAGTGCCTTATGTAGCTGCGTATAGCCTCTATAGACCTAATTATTATATGCAGCTTGCAGCATTATGTGTCAAAAGTTATAAGGGATAACAAAACGCGGTTCAGCTCCCTGCGCATTAAGTTATATAAGATCTGAACTATTCTCTTGATGGAACAGGGCGTAAGGTCGGTTTGGAAGCCTTTGAGGGTTTGGAGTAGACAGTAGCATCTCTTAGAACTTCTTGCATAGGTTACGAAATTCTTGCTTAATCTTCTAGCATAGTCTTTTAAGTTCTCTTTCGTTAAGCCTTAATAATATTATTTTAAGAAAGGCTTTCTCTTTAGGCTATTAGAGCTTCTTCTAACTATAAAGCTTTATAAAAAGTCTTAATAATATATCTAGGACTATTATATTATAGCCTTCTTTGTAAATAATCATTATATTGTCTTAGTACTAACTTAGGAATATTATCTAGCCTTATTAATATATATTTATCTTTAGAGAGGATATTATATATAGTGACTTTGCTGTTATAATAATTAGATTTATTTAGTAATTAGTATAAATAATAATCCTTATTTATTTTATATAAATTCGTAATTACTTAACTATCTAAATAAGGCCTACTAGTTTTAAGTCTATAGGCTAATAGTTATATTTAGCTAGTATTAAGCACTTAGATAAAAAATAATAGGTCTTAAAAAGATCCTTAATAGCTTATAAGGATCCTAAGCCTCTTCGCCTTCTAACTAATAGGCTGTAATACCAAAACTAAGCTCTTTAGATATATTAAGAAATATATAAAGGATTTTAATAGAGTTAAAATAACAGAGAATATTATTAGCCTTTATAAATATAGCCTTAAAATTCTTAAATATAGCGTTATACTAGTTTGTCTATAGATTCCCTAGAGCTTTTAACTTATAGCTCTTTTGCTCTTAAGGCTTCTCTAATAAAGAACCTTTATCTTTTTAAGGCGCTTAAAAAATGCTAGTTTTAAGCTCTTAAAGTATCTTAGAGCATTATGTAAAGTAAGGCACTTATTAATAATGTTATTTGACGAATCTAATAAAGTGTTCTATATTATAACTATTTCTAGGTATATCCTAATTAGTAATGGCTTAAAGCTTTTCTTTAGCTATAAAGTAGCCAAGTTGACTTACTAATTTGCTAAGTGTAATAAGCTTCTGGAATCCTAAATAAGTCTTGCTAGCCTTAAATATGTAATCTGTATTAATTAAGTATTAAAATATAACATCTAGATTATAAAGATGCTGCTTAAAAGCCCCTTTTGTAAAGATATTAATATTATTAATATATATATTAATAATTTTCTATAACAGACTAGTAAATAACTGCTTAAAGGTTCTTTGATTATAAATAAGCAAGTTTTTAAAGCTTATAAATGCTATACAAAATTGCTTTAGACCTTAATAAGAAATTATTACTATTTAATATTAATTATTAGAGTATAAGAAGTACTAATAAAAGCTAGATATAAAGTTAATTAAGGAGATATATAAAGCTTATACTAGTAATGTTAGAATATTCTTTTAAAGAGGCAATAAATATGTATTAGATTTTGCTATATTATTAAGAGGTTACAGATTTATTATTAGTTACGCCTTTTTAATGTCGCTCTTTAGAGTATATTTATATATTACAAATATAAGTAAAGAGTAAAGGGAATACTTAGTAAGTACTATATAGCCTAGTTGAACATTCTTACTAAATATAATATTAATATCCTTCTTAGTATATAGCGTGTTTTAGTATAGAGCTTAAGGCTTTGGGGGGGGGGTAGGGGGGGGGACGGCGGGGGGCTGTCGCTATTTGTCCTCTGATTAGTAAGCTATGCTAGAGGCGTTATTAAAGATGACTATAAAGCGCTTAGCTAGTTATTAGAGTTGCTTCTATTATATTAGAAATAAGTCTTTATTAATATGGGCCTCTTAGTAAGTAGATATAAAAATATTAGGAATAATAATACCCTTCAGAATGTTATAGTAATAGTAAGGTTAATACAGCTTTTCTAATCAGTAAGAGTCTTTCATCTTCTCCTTTTCTGTAAAGATAGTGTCCTTAGTCTTCTGCCCTTAGAAGCTATTTATTATAACACACGTATAAGATTTAATTATATATATATAACTAATATTAAGGTATAGCGATTCTCGTCTTAGAAACCTATTTAGTATCTCTATTATTATCTTTAAGGTCATAAAACTATTAGTGCGAATTAAGGACACTATATTAAGTATTATATTATATTTAATTATTTAAGGCGTAAATTCTTAATTTAAATATATAATTATACTCTAAGTAGCTATAATAACTTTATTAGAGATCTTAGAACAATTAGATATAAAAAGAAGATTAGCCTTACTAGAATAGTTAAGGCAAAGTGTAATCTGGCCTATAAAGTGTAATAGTATTATATTATCCTTACTAACTTAAATAACAAAATTACTTATAGGCTGTTAGATCACTTATAAGCGAACAAAGACTATTAGCTTTCTGATCTTCTTAGAATAATAAAATATAACTAATTAATAAGGGATATTAATAATTATATTTTAAGCCTTAATATAATCTGTACTAATTAGTAGATTAGTACCTAAGTTATTAAAGATTAGTATAGCTATCTTAAGTTTTAAGATAACTTCTTAATCGTCTTAGATATAGAAAACAAATATAGCTATCTTAGAGACAGCTTAACATTTGTTAATGCCTTTAATAATTAGTTGCTTAATAGATTTAATAATATAAGGCAGTATAGCTAAGAGTTCTTAATTAATTATAAAGTAACTAAATCTAGAGTTAATTACTGCTATAAAGGTATTAGAGGATTCTGTATTAGTATTTAAATACGCTGTAACTTAGGTCTCTGTACTATTAGAGATACCTTTTAGTAGCTTGCCTTTTAGATTAATTAATAGATCTAGTACTGTTTAAGTATTCTTTATAGCGTGAGTATTAAAAGATTTAAGGTGGCTATAAAGCTAATTACTAGATAAAAAGAATTTATTATATTTATAATAAGTGACGCTAAAATTAGCTAAAATCTTACCTTCTTTATAGCTATTATTGCTCTTCTTGTGATCTAATATATCAGAGACTTATTTGCCTGTATACTTATGTTGTTATTATTATAAAGCGCTAGTTGACTCCTTTTTAGATGAGTTATTCTCCTTATTAGTAAAACCCTTTTCCTTCTTCTTATTTTGGAGAGAGTAGTTAGTTTAGTGATGGTTAGGGTTGCGGCCCTTAGCTTTATATTATTAATAAGGAGTAAAGTAGTTACTAGTATAGTTAGTGCTGCTATTTATTTAACGCTTAGGAACCTCTTTAGCCTTAGGCTACTATATTAGCTTTTTAGAGTTATGATTTACTTTATAATTCAAAGAATACTTAAATAACCACTTAGTATAATTCTCTTTTAG
>NW_006916298.1:0-6167 GCF_000464535.1 Endocarpon pusillum Z07020 | reverse complement strand
GTGGTCAAGGGTCCGAGCCTCTGCCCTGCGATATTTAGTAAGCTTGTATTATATATATATTATTTCATTATTTAAATAATAAGGAAGTAGTAATATAAGTTTTTTTAATTAATTCTTATAAATATATTTAGTGTCTTTAATATACTTAATAAAAATTTGAGCGGATTTCTTATCTTAGTAATTAGTAAGCTTAAATAGATAGAGCTCTAAGAGTTTAAGGGTTATATTTAAAGAATCTGAAGACTTATTAAGTTTATTTCTTATTACTTTAAGAGTCTTACTTTGCTAAGTTATTAGCTAGCTAAATATCTTTATTAGAGCTTATTAATTTATTTTGGTACTTGTGTTTTTCTAGGTGCCCTTCTCCTTTATTATAAGTGCCTCCTCTTTATATTCCTCTAATATATCTTCCTCTGACTTTATCTCTTCTTTATTCTCCTTTGCCTACTTAGTAGTCTTCGCTTGACCTTAAGTTTATTAAGTAATTCTAATAGGTTGCGTTATTATACACAAGCGCTCTGTAAAACTTATATTTGCGCTACCTAATAACAACTAATAAGGACGAACCAGACTAACCTATTTCAAGGATTTCCGTGACTTCTAGATGCTAAGTAAGTCTTATCTTGCGTACAGAGTTATTAGGTTACAAGAAAAGAGGAAGAAAGCTATTAATAAGCTTAAAAGAAGGATAGACAGAAAGGGCTCGAAATTTAAGGCAGTAAAATTTGTTATAGCATATTAAAGTTGTGCAAAATTTAGGGATTAACAAATTTTGAGGCAGAGATTCTTCTATAGGGCATAGCTAGCTTACTAATAAGCAGAAACTTATAGGGATTCTGCAGGAGGCGTATAGCGCTATATAGAAAGTTGTCAAAAGCTTGAATTTTGATGGCAAACAAAATTCGAGGGTCAGTAGCTAGCTATTAGGGTTCTGCGTTATGTACAAACGCGTGCAGAATATTAGCAGGGGCGAATTCGAAGGAATATTATACAAATTCAAGGGTAGTAGAATAGCTAGCGCCTATAACAAAGCGGTCACTAGTGTATCCACTAAATATTACAGGATATCTTTATAATAAGGGTATAGTGCTACTATAAAAGCAATAAAGGGTATTATCTAGTCACTAGAGCTTTAATATAACTATTATAATCATAGTAAAGGAGTGATTAAGGCTATTTAATAGCTATAAAAGGGTAAAAGAATAAGGCGTAAGGCGCTAAGGCGTATAAAGCCCTGCCTTAATACCCCTTCAGAGCATTTAGTTAGGTTACTATGTAATATATAGTAAATAAAACTAAGATGTCTTTAACTTAGGTATAAGCTATAATAATATAAGTTAACTATAAAGACTATAAAACTATCTAGGGAATAAGCGTACTTATAAGACTAGAAGATTTGTGCTTAAAGTTGATTATCTTGATCACCTTTAATTATTACTTATAAGTGCTTACTCTAATCTCCTTTAATTATTACTTATAAATACTTATCCTAATCACCTCTAATTATTATGTTATCTAGATCTAACTATATATATAGTTTAGGGTTTAGTCTTACTTAAGTCTATTATAGTTTCTTTATAAAGTGCTAGATAGCTTTATAGTGCTTATTTATACTTAGTATATTTATATATTATAATATTATTTTTTCTTTTTACTAACTTAGTCTTATAAGTTAAGAATATATCTTTTAATTTTTTAAGGTTTTATAATTTCTCTTTTTATAATATCTTTACTTATTTATTATATTAGTAAATCTGAGCAAACATAACAGATATATATATATAGATAATTGACTTTGTACGCGAATCCATCTAAGTATAAGAGAAAATCTATAGAGGCCTAAAAGAGGCAGTCCTATAACACAATATATAACTACTCCTTAACTTTATTCTTTACCTCTGCTTATATAGGCAACAAAATCAAGACGTGTCTACCTCTTAAGGGAATGCGTCTAAAACACAAGAAGCACACATTATAAACCCACTAGAGAAGTAAGATTAAGCTCAGGACCTAGTAGCACGACTAGAGCGTGTAAAGCAAGCCCTAATAAGATTAGCCCTAGCCCCCTAATCAAAGGGAAAACCTTAATTGTATATAGATGCCACCCGACAGCGGCCTATAAAGCCTCTTGCTAAGAAACTCTAATTAATTAATCAACTAGCCTTTAAGACTACAAAGATAATTATATAACTCACTAGTAGCTAAGAGAAGAATAGAATTAATAAGTTATCTATAAAAGAAATAATAAAGACAATTAATAAATAATATAATAATACAAAAGGAAAAAAATTTATTATTACTGTAAAAAAGCTACTAAATAAAGAAATAACCTTATATATAGATAGCATAGAATCTTGTATAAGACTTCAGAAGAATACATCCTAGACAAAAGTATTAAGCCTTTTTGCCTAAGTAAAGTCAAAAATATATAAAGTTTTACTTAAGTCTATATAGATTAAGACAAACTAGAATAAATAAGAAATAACCTAAGAAATAAAGTAAGAAAACACTAGATTATTCCTAATATTAAAGATTATACGCCTAAGATAGTTAAAGAGAAAACTAATAAAAAGCAAGTTTAATTATATAATCTTAAAGCTTATATATTTAAAGATGACTAATAATGTTATTTAAAAAGAATTAATTTATAATATAAAGTTTAAGTTAATTATATAATATAACAAATTCTTATAAATTTAATAATATTATAAATGCTAGAGCTTTAGATATATCTTTATCTAATATTAAAGAGAATAGACCTACAATTATTATATAAGAAACTACAGATTAGAAGCATACACTAAAAAGACTAATCAGAAAGCTATATAATATAGCCTTTGCTTAAGAGGCTATAAGGCATAATTATTAATATATTTAATTTAAGAAAACAAATAATTAAAGATATAATATAACTTTAAAAATAAGGCCTAAGGGTTTATATATATAATTATAAATAAAAGGCTCTTCTTCTTTCCTTCCCTCTTAGATTCTTATTCCTTTTTTCTAGATCTTTACCTCTTCCTCTTTTCCCTTATCTTCCTTTACCTTATTTTTATTAGGGCTTAACTAGTTAAGACAAGTCTCAACTAGAAGCTGGGTCTAAAGGGTTGGTTAGGTAAGGGAAAAGCCTAATAAGGAAAACCCTAGACTTACTAGACTAGGTAAGCATAACTATTATAGCGAGGGTCTAAGATTACCCTGTAAGGCGCCTTCACCTTACCTGCGTTTCGCCTGCGTATTTGTTGCCTACTCTTATGTAGTCATCCTTTCAACCATACTCCGAATATCTTAGAGGGTCTCAACCTCTGCCGTTACCACTCCTCTGCTGCATTAAACACTCTGTACCCTCCTAGCTCCTCCTCTGCTATCTCTTTTGCGGTGCGAAATTGCTCTAGGATCCCTGTGCGGATAAACCAGCAAGCCGCGTGCTTTGCGTATGCGGGTTGGGAGAGGATCTCGCTTATACGCTCTGTTCCGCAGGCAGCTAGCATGCTTACTCTGTTATATCTTAGGCAGTATAGCAGGATATAGCGAACTGTTTGCATATATTAGCCGCAGGCGTAGGCAGGATTAGTATTTAGTACTTGGATAGCTGCTAACTATATATTTAGGCCTATAACCTCTAACCGCATTAAGAATAGTGCTATTGCCTCTGCCTTCGTTAACCCTGTATATAGCGTGCGCAGATTGTTGCTTGTGGCCAGCCTCTCCTTCTCTGTAGTGTGGCTGCCTACCTCTTCTTTCATTTAAGATTACCTTATTTAGTAAGTAGGTTCCTTTTATTAGGTGGTCTCCTTAGCCTAGGTGGTCAAGGGTCCTAGCCTCTGCCCTGCGATATTTAGTAAGCTTGTATTATGTATACAGTTCACCTGTAGCGCTATTACTCTGCTATTTACTCACGCATTTCTTAGATTCTTTGTTGCGCTTTAGCAATAGCATTCTCTCTGTTAGTCCTTAGCCTGTAGCATGGCCGTGATAAGCGTACATTTTATATGTGGTCCTATATAGCATTAGCTGTTCTAGCGATCTTCTTTTCTATCTGATAGTCTTTTGTTTTAATTATATAGTGTTACTTTATACTTATAATATAGATGTTAATTAGTAGGATCTAGGTTTCCCTTTCTAGCGCTATTCTAAGCGTTTACTTATATCCCTTTATAATATAGCAAAGACAGCTATTCTAGACCTTTTTAAGTAGTTTAGTTACGGCTTTTACTAATGCTTCCCTTACGCCTTATATGCTTGAACCTTACTCTTATACATTATATAGCAGGGTAGGCCTAACTACTATTAATAACCTTATTATATTATTTAACTAATATAATACAGAGTTTATATTTCTTTACAGGGTCTTTATTACACTTTTTTATATATTTTAAACTTACTTTATCTTTGTAATAAAAACTCTTGTCTTTAAAGCATACTTTAAGGTTTAAGTAACCTAAGTCTTAGTTTACGCTCTAGTTATAATTTACTTTATAAGTATATAACACTAGCAGTTAGCTAGAATAATATCGCTTTAACTTATATATAAAACATATAGTTATTATAGGCTTTTAGTATAAGTAAGATAACTAATCTAGACTCTTTATATACTAATATATATATTCTGTTCTTTTAAACTATATAGATAATCTTCTTAATAGCTACTATTATATATTACGCCTTATATTAAACTTAAAGATTATTTGCTTTATATTATCTGTAAAAGTCTCCTTTATATAGACTAATTATGTCTTATAGACAATTTATATTATATATATAAGCTAGCTATATATATGTCCTTGTCTACTAATCAAACTTATGTCTTTAATAACTTAACAGATGCTATTATACTGCTTTGCTACCCTTGTATACTAGCTTTTCTGTGTCTCTAAAGAAGGTGTCTGTAACTACGTACTTCATAAGGTTCCTTTGGCCTTAATAAGGCTCTTTATATAAGCGCTTTACGTTATAACTTGTTCTGAGTTCCTCTTATTTATAAACTACCTATATTTCTACAGAGTAGAGTACTTTAAAATATGCTTATATCTTATAGTTGCTTATGGCTACGCCTTAATAAGGGTCTAGAGATATTAATAAGGTCTTCTTTGTATAAGAGGCTCTAAGCCTTAATAAGGTTCTGCTAAATATTAGTAATTCGTCTATATTAAAGGATTTCCCTCTCCTCACTATATAGCGCTACTTACTTGTATACACTATACAAACCCAGAAGGGAATAAGTACAAGGGTATCCTGTCTCTTAGATAGAATAATATTACATCCACAGCCTGTAAGAGCTGCTTCAGGTCTGAGTACAAGTCAGATACCTAAGAGTTAAGTAGTTTTTAAAAGCTAGTGTCCTCTGATTTGCAGTCGCAGCTTAACGTGTGCTAACACATATATTATATAAACCTAGAAGAGGACAAGTATAAGGGTGTCCTGTCTCTTAGATAGAATAATATTATATTTACAGTCTATAAGAGCTGCTTCAGGTCTAAGTATGAGTCAGATACCTAAGAGTCAGATGGTTTTTAAAAGCTAGTGTCCCCTGATTTGCAGTTATAGCTTAACATATACTGGCACACGTGTTTTGTATACAAGACTACAGATTTCGCTTAGTTTCCTTGTATAAGGCAACATTATAATATATAGCACTCTTATACAAGTACTTATGTTAGATATTATAAGAAGATAGAAATTTATATCCTAGCTGCTTAAATGATAAGCAGCTACTTAATACAAGCTTATTAAGAGCGCCTATCTTATTAAAGTTATAAAAGTTATAGTTTTAGATACTATACTTTATATATATGTTAAGAACCAGCCGAAATTATGCTTCTTTAGAAGTCATATATATATAAAAAATATGTCTTAAGCTTAGGGCAGCATTATACAAAGTTGTATAGCTACTGCTTGCTAACAGGCTTTATATGACACATCTTATATAAAAGGTTAGCTATATCTTGTACGTAATTAATCTAAGGCAGGAATCCTTGTAAGTCTAGGTCAAGGATATATTATATAAGCGTCTCTTCTTTAGTCAGGGTCAAAATATGTCAAGCATTATACTCTTTAGCCTTTAAGGTACAGCCCTTTATATAATTACGAAGAGTAATTTAAGAGACATTATACGTCTTTGTAGTATATTAGATCGACATTTCTTAGTTAGTATAAATAGCCTAGAT
>NW_006916297.1:1146-5474 GCF_000464535.1 Endocarpon pusillum Z07020 | reverse complement strand
GAATAAGGTAAAATATAAATATTATAAACTAAGTTATAAAATATAAGACTATACTTCTTTATCTAATTCGTAGGCTATTTATAAGCGTTATACTATATGCTTTAATAGAAATTACAAAGCGTGATTATTTGCCTGCTTAGTCTAGATTAAAGACGCAGAATACACTACTATTATAAAGAACTAGAAACCGCTCTTTTACTCTTCTCTCCCTCTCTCCTCTCCCTCCCTTTCTCCCTTTACCTTCCTATTTATTCCTAGCTCTCAAACATTTAATTATAGCTGCCCTTTTGACTTAGGATTATCTATAAGATAGACTCTTATAAAAGAAGGCAAAAAGAGAAAGATAGCCTGTTCTATAGGCCGCCTAGCTAAAGCGGCCACTATTAATATCATTAGCCAACTACAGATCTTAAGCATTATACCCCTTAATAAATTATAAATTATTAATATATTATTTGCCTACGAATTATAAGCGTTCTCTAAGATAAATATAAAGGACCCTAATATTAAAGTTACTTGCTTTCAACCCTCTTAATAATATATACTTTCTAAGTCCTTTAATATAATGTTAATAAATCTAGACTAAAAGTCTTTGCCCCTCTTTTCTAAGACCTAGGAATTAATATATATAATATAGTAGCAGTCTAGGAATTATAATATAACCTTATTAGTAGTGTTATTTATAACTCGGCTAATAGCAAGTTCTACTTAGTTAATCTAAGAGCTAAGGAATTAAGAGTATACTGCTATATAAATAAGAGGATTTTAATAGATTTCTAAATAAAACTTCCTATAAATTATAAGTGACTTATATATAATTAATATCTATAACTATTATAACGACCTAGGAATTAATATATATAATATAGTAGTAGTTTAAGAACTATACTGTAACCTATTAATAGCGTTATTTATAACCTGGCTAATAACAGGTTTTACCTAATTAATTTAAGAGCTAAGGAATTAAGAGTATACTGCTATATAAATAAGAGGATCTTAATAGATTTCTAGATAGAACTCTTTTACTTAAATAATCTAGTTATAGTTATCCTATAAATTATAAGTGACTTATATATAATTAATATCTATAACTATTATAATCCTCCTCCTATCTATTATAGTGATACTAAGAACTATAGCATACTTAATACGCTCCCCTAGACCCTTAGTATATTAGAAGAGCATATTTTTTTAAGTGACTTTAATTTATATTACTTATTTTAGTATAGCCCTTCTTATCTATATTAATATCTCCTTTCTAATATGCTATTAAGTCACATATATAATATAAATATTTTACTTATGCTCTCTCTTAGAATTATTACTAGAGATGTTTACTTAAGATAATCTATTTAAAAAACTATTATTAACCTTATTTTTCTTATAAACTCTTTACTAAATTAATTAATAGGCTATAGAATTATATTTAAATTAAAATAAGAGTTAAATTATCTTTTAGTCTTAATAAAATAGGAATAATAAATTACTCTTAAATTATATTTTATTTATAAGCAAAAAATATAAAAAAAAATAGATTAAAAAAAGTTTTTAGACTTATTAAATAGAATATTAGCCCCTTTTTATTCTCTTTCTTTTTATAATAAAAAGAAGATTAATAAATATATTAATATGCTAATAAACTTAATAAAATAAGTAATTAATAAGTCTACTTTATAATTATGCCCTAGCTTATTCTTAAAATTATATTAGATTACAAAGTACTTAAAGGCTATTAAGCTCTTTTAAAGATTACGTTATTACTATAATACTATCTATATAGAACAAGCCTAGAAGGCGTTTACTAAAGCTTATAATAAAAAGGGTAATGTAATAACTAAAGTTAAATATATAGAGTTTAGATAACATATATATAAAGTAGGCGAATCACAGGAAAAGCTATAGTAGACTGCTAAGTAGGCAAGACAATGATCTTAGAGGATCTTTATATAAGCCTTGTTCCTTACTCTCTATAGGAATAGAGTAACTGCCTCAGAACCTAAGGCGAAAGCTAAATTACTCTGTAACTGCTACTTCCTCCCCTTTCCTTAGGTGGATCTTTCTGACATCTAGAGCTTTACTTACTCAGAACCTATAGATATTCTGCCTAAACTAATATAATTAGAGATTATATAAGCCGTCTAAAATCTAAAAAGAATAATGCCCTAAGGCCTAATAGCATTCCTAATCAGGTTATCTATATAATTGCTAATAAGTAACTAGAGCTACTTACTTACCTATTTAGCATATACTACTATCTAGAAGTCTACTCCTTAGCCTTTAAATATATTATTATAGTTATTATTCGCAAACCTAGGAAACCTGATTACTCTAACCTGAAAGCTTATTACCTTATTATCTTCCTTAATATATTAGATAAGACATTAAAAGTAGTGATTACAGAATATATTTAATTCGTAGCTGAAAAGTACTCTCTTTTCCTAGATACTTAAATAAGAGTAAGGTGAATAAGATCTACTAAAATAGCCTTCTAACTAATTACTAATAAAATCTATATTATATAAAGGGCTAAATGCTACAGGGTAGCTTTATTACTTAGCCTTAATATCTCTAGTGCCTTTAATTACGTTTCTTATAAAAGGCTTATTTATAATCTTTAAAAAAGACGGATTCCCCTAAAGATTTCTAACTAGGTTAAGGACTTCCTTTAAGACAAGGAAACTAAGGTCCGCCTTAGCTAATTCACGCTAGAAAGTAGCAGAATATTTATAAGCATCTTGTAGGGCTCTCAGGCATAGCCTACGATGACATATACGAGTTAAATACCCAGAGCGGGACTCAATGGGATGGCTTCCGCCATGTATAGCAGCCCTTCATACGTAGCTGCGATTTTCCTGTTTTTTTTTTCTCATCAGACATGAGGGCATGTCGAGTCTTCTGGAGGGGGGGGTGATGTCACAGCTGCTATGCTTGTTGGCCGCTAGCGCTAGGGCTGCCGGGTATTAATTAGCACTACGCGTTAGTAAGGGGCATGCTCGCTATATAGGAGCGACCCTAGTGCCATCCTCGTCGGCTCTGCAGTCTTAGGATAGCACTCAACATGGGCTGAAGATCTTACGTACTCGTCGCCTGCTTCTAACGTGACATGTGACACTGTCTAAATATAACTTAATTCACTTCTCTTTTATACGCTTAAGAGATTTAATATACTATAAACTATTACTACCTTCTGTAAATACAAGCCTTAACTCTAAGTTAGACGTTAGGGTACTTAGAATCTAGTTTAACCTAGTATTATAGTAGAAACCTTATTTTTATATAGTTAAAGTATAAGTGATTTATTACTTAAGCGCCTTAAAAATACTGTCTAGCTCTACTTAAGGCTTCTCTGTCTTCTTAGAGCTTCAGGTGTACGCGTTAGCTACTTGACTAGCGCTACTCTATAGTTATAGCGCCTAATACGCCCTAAAGAGTATAATAAGGCATAAAAAGAGCATTAAAAACAAACTATAAGCCATCTAAAAATGCTGCCTTTAGGCTATTATAAGAGCCTATAACTTAACCTGGCATTATAATAGAAACCTTATCTTTATATAGTTAAAGCGTAAGTAATTTACTACCTAAGCGCCTTAAAAATACTATCTAGCTCTACCTAGAGCTTTTCTGTTTCCTTAGGGCTCTAAATATACGTGTTAACCACTTAACCAGCGTTACTTTATAGCTGTAGCATCTAGTATGCCTTAGAGAGTATAATAAGGCATAGAAAGAGCATTAAAAACAAATTATAAGCCATCTAAGGATGCTATCTTTAGGCTATTATAAAAGCCTATAAAGCTACTATTATATAGGCGCTTAAGGTCGAAATATTTACTCCCCTAATACATCTTTATACAGAGATGTTTGTAGCTAACTTAACTTGCTATATACTAGTAATAAACCTTTATAATATAATTAAAATTACAGCAAGCCACATCTGTTAATAAGGTTAAGGCAGTAAAGGCAAGCAGGCTAAGCCTTTTATTACCTCTTTTTACTTACTAAAAAAATAAATAAAAAGTTATATAGATAGTCTATCTTGTCTTAAGGTAAGAAATCTAGGCATTAACTCTTTATAACGCATCTCTCTTAATATTAAAATCGCCTCTTTAAAAGAGATAGTAACCCGGCTATATATATGCGACTTATATATACTATCTATATATATATATTATAATAGTAGTGATTAGAATAATAGGATCTTAGCTATAGTTATAAATATAACTATATATCTTTCTTACACTTTAGGCACTATTAATAATATATAAGTATTTTATAAAGAACTTATTAATATTCTCTTTATATTTAAGCTCTTCCGAATCTACTCTAATTCC